>NW_025210965.1:14882-18545 GCF_004010195.1 Chiloscyllium plagiosum
AAATGGCTCCACACTGTCCGAACTGCCATCTTTCCCTCTTCTTATCGAGGAAGACAAAAGAATCTCACCTTACCTTTCTCATGTTCACCTTTCTCACCAAAGCCCAGTATTCACCCCGGCCCTTACTTATACCAACCAGCAGCACTGCCACCACCAACACAGCAGCCCCTCTCAAAATCTCTTGAAAGTATTTTTTATTAGCTGGTTACTTCAATGACAATGCAACCTCTACCATCAGACTAAGTATCATTTAGGTGACAACCAATTTTCTAACAGATTTTCTCGATTTGTCTCCTATTTTGTGTAGAGTGAGGGAGGGAGGTGGAAACATAACATAACATTTCAACACCACTCACACCTGGCGTGACAGAAAATAAATGCAAATCGGTTGGACAGGTTGGTTTTGTTTCAGCTGGAGTATGGGAGAGTGAGGCGTGACATCACTGAAGTGTCTAAGATCCTGAATGATTTGATGAGGAGGATGTGGAAAGGAAGTTTCCTCTTGTGGGCCATTCCTGAACGAGAGGGAACTGCTATAAAATTGAGTTCACCCTTTAGGACAGATATGAGGAGATTTGATTCCAATCAGAGGGTAGTGCAACTTTGGAACTCTCTGCCCCAGAAGGTGGGCTCACTGAGTATTTTAAGACACAGATTGATAGATTCTTGTTAAGGGACTTTAGCGGGAGATGGAACACAATCACAAACAGATCAGGCCTGGTCTTATTGAAAGGTGGAGCCGAATGGTTACCTTCTGCTTCTTTCGCACATGATCCCAGGACTGAGGGCTTTGTTTAAAATTCATTCACTGGATGTAGGTGCCACTGGCTATGGGCAAAATTATTACCCAGAGGGCAGGTAAGAGCCAACCACTTTGCTGTGGGTCAGGAGTCACATGTAGACCAGATTAGGTCAAGATGGCAGCTTCCTTCCCTAAAGGACATCAGTGACCCAGATGGGTTTTTCTTGACAATCGAGAATAATTTTATCAATAGACTCATAATTCTAGATGAGTCTCTGGATTAACAGTTCAGCAATGGTGCCATAAGGCTGTTACCGAACTACAAAGGGAGAGT
Organism: Chiloscyllium plagiosum; assembly: GCF_004010195.1. Lineage (NCBI taxonomy): Eukaryota > Metazoa > Chordata > Chondrichthyes > Orectolobiformes > Hemiscylliidae > Chiloscyllium > Chiloscyllium plagiosum. The sequence continues at coordinate 15,959 of NW_025210965.1, forward strand.
TTTCAGGGTGTAAACCAAATTCTTGATCAAACAGGTAGAAATTAAGGAGAGCCTATGGAATGGAGGAGAGTTGAAGGGAAAGGGGGAAGAGAATTACCAAGTTTAGGTTCAAGGCAGCTGAATCTAAAGCCACCAAGAGAGGGGAGAATAAAATAAGAAACTGTCATGCAGCGAGAATTGGATAAGTGCAGATACCCCAGGGAGGTGTGGAATTACGCAGGGAGGGCAGGGTGAAGGCACGGGTTGGTTTAAAAGCAGTGAACCAAATTTTAAAATGATATTGATCAGGTTAAGACTGAGGTCGATGTCTTATGGGACTTGCTGCAAGGGCACAGACAGTAGAATCTGAGGTGATCATGAGTATATGGAGGTAGAATGTGGGAGACAAGCTAGGACTGTATTGGAATAGTCATGGTGAGAGGGAACAAATGCTGGATGGAGGGTTTCAGAAGCTGACTGCCTGACACTGAGGTGAGCCATCGGAAACTGAGCAAGTGACCACCATCTAATAGGACAGAGAAACTGATCCATCAGCCTGAAACTGACTGACCACGTGGCTGTCAGTGACTCCAACACAAGTTAATGGAAACATTGCCCTGAGCCTGCTTCTGTAACATTCAACACAACCAGGAAATGGAAAGTGAATAATGAGCTGAAAACAAGGCCATTGCTCGGTTAGAGTCAAAATCATTTAACATTAAGTTAGTGAAGATTATTGATTTTCAGAGCATTGGAAACTGCAGAAAGCAATCTCCCAGAATCACAGTAAAAGGGGAAAGTAAACAACATTCTTGGCAAAGACAGAATGAACCAACTGCTTGTATAAAAACAGCTCAGAACAAAGGGGCTGAATCCTCCACAAACTGACAAACACAGATACCATCAGATTTGTAGACAGAGATTGTAACTGTGTAGAAAAACCCTTCCCTGCTGATGGTGTGTGCTGGAAAACATTTACACTGTGATCTATTACTTATTTCCTTTGGGAATAATCTCTGTTTCCATGAAGAAAAGCAGGTGTGTCCCTCATTGGCCGCCTGATTAACAGACAAAGGAAACCTGGTCGGGGTCTCTCAGATAAATTAGGCTACTAGCGATATTGCACAAAACAAGAGCTGAAAACACAACAGGTTCTAGTGAAACCAACAATGCAATGAAAAAGGTGAATTAGTCTTTATAATCGTGCATACTCTCTCATTCAAATAATTCGGTCAACTGCTAAACATTTTTAAACTATTAATGCCAATGTATGCATATTAATTTCCTTTCCTAATTTCCTCCAAAAAATGTATCTGATTTTTCACTTGAAAATATATTTTAAATGGTCAATTCATAATCACAGTTCACTTCAAACTATTCTTAGTGCAGAACATCTTGCAAACGAAAACATGTTTTCTATCAATGATGACACTATATATCAAACAGTTTCCAGTTCAACCATCTGTCCAGATCTTGCTTTCGTTCATTATTGCAGGAAAACTACAGTTTTTTGTTTCGGATCTTTCCATTACTTTCTTCCACAATAACAATGCCCCTGGTGCAATAGGTGACAAGCATTAAAATAAAGTTGAATCTTCAATGCAAGAAATGCTACAAATAATCACATATCATTCAGTTCATTCATTTTCATTGATTTCCAGAGTTATTTTCAGTGTATGATCAAGTTAAATTCACTTAAATAATCACAGTAGAATTTTCACCTGTATAGTTATGTGAAGTGAATGTTAAATTATTCTTATTTCAAGTAAAACCAAATTGACATTCTGTTCTGCTTTATTCCAGGAATGACGGAATGTGTTACATTATTATGGGAAACAGGAACAAGTGAAGGTGGTGCCTCTCAGACGTGAGGCCTTAAAGCCAAAGGGCCAGGTGGTAGTGACAGTGGGGGAAGTACCTAGTGCCCCGCTCTCCTCAGAAAGCAGTGAGGATGGTGACAGTGACTGGAACGGGTTAGATGGCGAAGCGCCCACCATGGACAGAGGGACGGCAATGAGTGAGATGACCCACTGCCCTGTAAGGCCCAGAAGGCCGTGTCTATGGCACCACTGGGCATCAAAGCTCAACTTGGACAGCCAGTAGGGAGCAACAAAGGGAACTGACAGAAACTGCAGATGTTGGTGATGAACACCCAGCCTGATAGAGAAATGGTAATAATGGGCCTTATTAGGTGAATATGGATGAATTAGTTGAGGTACACAGTCTCACTGATGTTGATGTACATATCCTCCCTCAGGCCAGGTTGCCCTGATGTGTACAGCAGAACCTGTCCCTGCAATGAGAGGGTTGGGGTGTGAGCCGGTTCCCCCCAGTGCACAGCCGATCAGTGGCTCCAGGCATTTACAGATATTACAGGGACCCACTGGGGAGGGAACAGGCTGAATGGGCTAAAATAGCCTTGGTGACTCAGGGACCAAAGGGTAGTATCGCGGATCATACAGAGAGGAAGCCTGAGGTGTGTAACGACCACAGGGGATTACCAAACCCCAACCTGTGATGATGAAATCGGTTTGATGTATTTAAAAGATGACATCGGACCCTATTTAACTGTAATTATAAACATGGGACTCCCAGTGGGAGATAATTC
>NW_025210965.1:18573-21170 GCF_004010195.1 Chiloscyllium plagiosum
GATAATCAGACCCACGATGTTACAAGGGAAGCAGGAAAGGGCACATAGACAAGGAACGTCGGCAGAGAGAGGGAGATAGGTGTTCACATTGTGTGTCGTCTGTGTTCAAGCAGGTATATGCATAGTCCATGAATATTTATTGACGCGCTGTTCAGGGGCCAACACTGCATGATGCTAATACCGGAGCATCTTTGTCAGTTACTGATAAGGATTGACCCCTCACCCCTTCAATTACTAAAATGAGAGCAGTCGGAGAGGGTGTGTTGCTGGAAAAGCACAGCAGGTCAGGCAGCATCCAAGGAGCAGGAGAATCGACGTTTCGGGGCCTGACCTGCTGTGCTTTTCCAGCAACACATTTTCAGCTTGAGATTCTCCGGCCAGGACTGGGACAGAAAGAAAAGGAGAGGCAACCTCTCCGGAGTAGCTACATTGTAGGGAGACTGGGATAGTCAGAGAATCTGGTGGGTTATAGCTCGGACCCACTCAGCGGTGTGCGTAACTCAAACAGGAAAGTGGGTTGTTATCTATCGACCCTGTATAGATTGAGGGCCCTCTCATTCCCCACACAAACAGGATCTCATCAAAGCTGGGGCTGAGGAGGCAGTAATTGTGAGAGTGACAGATTGACAGAAGCTGGAAATAGTCTGGGTCCATACCTGTGGACATTGAATGGCAGAAGAAAGTGGTGTTTACTGACCGAGGAGAACAGGCCACCAGGATACTATTACCTCAGGGATCCCGCAATATTCAAGTATATCCCACTGATGTGTGTTTGATGCATTTAGTCACATTGATCTTACCAACACCTCATCACTAGAGTCGGTGAGAAAGAACAAATCCAGATATTAAACAGAGTATTGGGTCAGGTTAGCCAGGCCAGGCTTAAAATTAACGCACAGAGAGTGCAACTGGGAAGGTAGGGAGAGACGGAACTGGGACATCATATTGGGTAGATCAAATCAGGAAGGGAGAGGGGACAGTCCCAGCGGGATCAAAAACTACGATTATAAAACCATCCACCCACACACCGTAAAGGCGTCAGGCAAACTTTAGGATTGTTTAATTATTGTGGGAATTTTGTGGGGAATTATCCAGAAATAGAGAACCATCACGAGCACTGACAGAAGCGCGGATATTAGCCAGGGGTCAGGGAGGCAAAATGTACACAGACCGTCAGCATGCCTTTGGTATAGTTCATGACTGGGCTTGGTGAAGGTACATCACCCTGTCTGGGGGCCACATAGAACATGACGAACAGGTCAGAGAGTTAGTGGAAGCAGCTAACTTTCCTAGTGAAGCAGCAATAAAGAAGATTAGAGCTCACAGGAAAGTCGAAACCCACACCAAAGGGGCAATGTGTATGTGGGTAAGGCAGGTAAAATACTGACTGAAACAGTGCAGACATTTGGGGAAGTGACAGTGGCAGTAGCTGCAGAAGCGAGAAAGGAAAGTTTAAAGACCTTCCCAGATGCAGCCCCACAACAGGAGAGACAGGAATGGGAAAAGGGTGGGCAGTAATAGGACACGACAGAGTCTGGGTGATCCAGCAGTGCCACTACACTGTATAAGGCAACCACTATTAAAAATATATCATGGGTCAGCCCATATTGGGCAGGATACAATGCAATATCAGATGACCCACTACAGGGATGGCCTGGAACAGGGAGAGATACAGCAAGGTTTTGTTGAAGGTGTGTAGTCAATGTGAGCCAGGCAATGCGATCAGGATACATATTGGGCAGGATACAATGCAATATCAGATGACCCACTACAGGGATGGACTGGAACAGGGAGAGATACAGCAAGGTTTTGTTGAAGGTCTGTACACAATGTGAGCCAGGCAATGCGATCAGGATAAAATGGAGGCAGCAGCAGAGGATCAGGGGCCCATGAGAAGAATTAAGGATGGATTTTACACACACCCCCATCCCAATCCCAGGGAAGGAAGTATTGCTGGGTCTTAATAAACAGGTTTACTCAGTGAGTGGAGGCAATCCCCTGAAAATTCTGACAAAGGGACATATGTTCCATGGAACATAGTTAAACAGCTATGTGCCCTGTTTGGTACTGAACAGAAATCCAATTTCCCTAACCATCCCCAGAGCTCAGGGACAGTTGAAGGAATGAAGCAGACACTGAAAGCTAGTCTGACTAAGGCTGTGACAGAGACAGGCAGGGACGGGTTGGCGTAATCCCCACCATCCGAATGAACCTGAGGTCAACCCCAGCAAAGGGGACGGGGCTGTCCCTTTGAATCATTAACTGGATGGACTATGCAACTGCAGAGGGTTTGGTAGTGGGAGGGCTGGAGATGTGAAATGGCAAGGATAAGGTTAACCAATTTGTGATAGAAATGGCAAGGCAACAGCATGAGCTGAGAGGGGAAGTTGCAGAAGGATAGAGAATCAGAAACTGAGAAACGGAGCACAGAAACTTCCCAGCTGACATCCCAAACCTCGGAGATCGGGTCAGGGGGAATATATTACTGGAACGTTTGCAGGAAACACATCAAAATGCTGTACTTGTCTGGAGGAGCCACAGAATTCCAGAGAGGAACCTCTCCAATCATGCACTAGTAAGGAGCTCTGAATAAACAT
>NW_025210966.1:0-975 GCF_004010195.1 Chiloscyllium plagiosum
ATTACAATGAGTAAGACTGAGACGAGAGAAAGTTAGTGAGACAATGTGAGTAAGAATGACAAGCGACAGGGAGAGTATATATAGAGGCTGTCAGAATGAGAATTACAAAAAAATGAAAAACTGATAGAATGAAAATCAAAGACAGACTGAGAAACATACTGATGAAAAATGAGGTAGACAGACAATGATATAGAAACAGAGTTAGATAGAGCAGCCAAGATTTCCCACTCGTTGGCTGAAGACGTTTTTCCTTATAACGAGTCTATACGGTCTTCCCTTTCCTCTCAAGCTGTGTTTTAATGTCCTATTCTCTCGTGCCAATGAACATATTTCTCAATATCCACTCTGACCAGACCTTTCAGTATTCTGCGTCTACACCACAGGGATTCTAAATGTAAAGCTTTGAATACACATCTAACTGATGCCCAGTGAGACTGGCAAAACGAATAGCAGTTTAACCCAGTGAAGTATTTAGTGAAATTTGGACAGACTCTCTTAAATGCCGATGCAGTGTGCCGGTGAAAGCCCGGGATGTATCAGAGAGTGAATGCGCAATTTACTGATTTCAAGTGGTCACGGATTCAGCCTGTCGTGATCCATTATACCAGGAATGAGGATGCTCTAATCGTCTTGTTGTGGGTCAGTTCAGTCCAGAACTACTCAGCTGCAAGGAGTTAGGAGGACCTTGCTCAGAATTCTTCCTCACAATATTCAAGCGCTGAACAGCAGCACCCAAGACAACTCGTCAGACCTCGCCCTGAAGCAGCGGCTTTCATTCACCGTATGATTCAGGAATGTGTTTCATAGGAAAATCTGCTGGAAATAGACAATGGGAGCAGAATAATTGTGAAGAGAGTAGACAAAGAAACCAGACAGCTATAATGAGAGAATGAGAGAGAGAGGGACGGAGACGGAAATTGGGAGCAACAAAGTGTGTGTGTGTCAGCGGCAGAGAGGAATGGAGAGAGAGTGAGA
>NW_025210966.1:1117-16441 GCF_004010195.1 Chiloscyllium plagiosum
GAAATGAGGGAGAGAAATGCAGACAGACAGGGACGTAGAAACAGAGTAAGACATAAAGGAGGGCAGAGAGAGAGGGAATAGGACAAGAAAATGACAGAGAGAGTGTGAATAATGAGAAACTGTGAGACAGAGAGACAGAAGTACAGGTAAAAATAAAAGAGACAAAGCGTGCGATAGAGTGAATGAGAAAGAAAATAGGAAGACAGAAAGTGAGAGAAAAACAGCGTGTGAAAGAAACGAGAGAGATACAGTGAGAGAGAAGTATAAAAAGACTGAGAGACTCAGAACAAGACAAAAACAAATTAAGAGACAGAGAGGCGTTCGGATTCTTTGCCTATATTGACAGACCGCTTTTTACTCATCTCTTCCAGTTTACCAGGTTGGAAATTTACTTGCCTCTCAATGTGGGGTTGTTAGAGACCATTCCTGTGGAACTAGGATTGTAAACGGTGCAAGATTCCCTCTGCCCTCTGTGCTGTCCAGGCATGGAGGAGCTGACAGGAAGATGAAAATGATATTCTTGGCCATGTCTTTATTCAGAACCATTTCATTGTCACGAATGCCTGTCACCCCCAAACGTCGGCGTGTGGGCGGGGCTTTTCTAGAAGCTGGCTGGCACAGTGAAAATATAGTGTCCGCTTTTCCAGGACATGGTGGCTGAGCCTGTTTCCAGCCTTCACTCTACGCAGTCCTGTTCGTCCCAGTAATCCTCCCAGTCCCGTGAGTGCACCCTCTGACAGTGCCTTCTGTAATAAAGATTTAAACGGGAACAGAAACTGGTTAGTTAGCCAATCAAGACTGTTCCACCGTTCGTTATGGTCATGGTTGATCCTCTTATAATAGCCATAAAATAACACAGAATGCAAACAGATGCTTCGGCCCGAAATGTTCCAAACAGACCATGGTGCCCAATCCAATTGCCTGCATTTGATCCATATTCCTTCCCTCCTTCCCATCTATGTACCTATCCTAATGTTTTTAAAAATATTGCTGCTGTTCCTGCCTCGAGCATTTTCTCTTGCAGCACATTCCACATATGCACCACTTCTTGGGTGATGAGTTTGCTCTTCGGGTCATTTATAAATCTCTCCTTTCTCACCTGAATCCAATGCCCAGTAGCTTACCCATCCCTGGGTGAAAAGAGGACATGCACTCATCTCTGCCCCTATTGCATTAACACTTCTCAACACGGTCAACCCTCATTCTCCTACGTTCCAATGAAAAAAGTCCGATCCTGGCAACTTTCTTCTTATACCTCTTGCCTACTCGTCTATGCAACATCCTCCTTATAGAAAGAGAGAAACCAGCAGAGAAACCAAACACAGAAATTCGTAAACAAGTATTAGACTTCGGCCACTCGGCCCATTCAGCCTGCAGCACCATTCAATATGACGCTTGCTGTCCATTTTCCGTTAGAAAGAAAGACAGAGAGAAAAACAGAGATAGTGAGATACAACCACAGAGAGAGAGAGAGAGAGAGAGAGAGAGAGAGAGAGAGAGAGCAAGAACCCAAAACACATAAAATTGTAACATTAATTGACCATTCAGTCCCTGACACCAGCTCCAATCTTTCACATGACCAGTGCTGGTTGTCTCCTGAAGAAGGGCTTATGCCCGAAACGTCGATTCTCCTACTTCTTTGATGCTGCCTGACCTGCTGCGCTTTTCCAGCAACACATTTTTAAGCTCTGATCCCCGGCATCTGCAGTCCTCACTTTCTCGTTGTGGGCCAGGCAAATAAACAGATAGACTTCTGGACAGAGAGAGATTCACACAGGCTGAGAGAGAAAGACCCAGAACCATTTAAATTCGGAGCAGGAGTTGTCCAATTGACCCAAAATATGCTGATAACTGATCCATTAACTTAACGTCATGTTATTGGTTGGTTATCATTTCGTTATGATGGGAATTTCAAGACTTGGGTTCCAACCTTAAAATGAGATATGGGGCATTTAGAAAAGGAGTATTCTTTCAACACAGAGAGCGGTTAGTGTGTGGAATGAACTTCCTAAGAAATTAATGGATGTGGGTACCATTACAACATTTAAATGTCATTTGGTAAAGTCCACGAATAGGAGACGTTTGGAGGGATATGGGCCTGGAGCAGGTATGTGAGTGAGCTTTAGTTTGGGATTAAGCTTCTTGTTGAGACTTGCATTTGTAACTTCTATTTTTCGCAATTTCTATTATGGAACATGGAGCGAAATTTGAATTTGTCCTTTGAGGAGCAGATTGTATTTCAAAGGAAGAAGGAAATATATTTGTTTGCAGCAACTGGTCTGGATATATATTTGCAGGTTTATTGCTGCTTCTGGAACACTATTCACATTTTGGCATGAGGATGCGTTGCTTAGGGAATAGCAGTTGTTTGGATCTTGGATGGGTCAATCAACCATAGACTGGCATGGCCATTCATTCACAGATAATCATGAAATACGTAGTTTGAACGAGTTTAATCTTGCAGTTGGGCAGAGGGCCGTATGCGTGGAAGCTGCTGAACTGGAAGCTGTTTTGAGTTCTGCTCTCGTTAGTTTTATACACATTTGAAGGTTTATTGATGTTTGAGGATGAACCGCAATCTGGAAAACATCAGGAAACGTTTTAGATTTCACCTCTTCGAAAATCATTGAATACCTTAATTTTGATGTGAAGTGATTCAGGGATAGGGAGGCTGATTCGGTTTGTCTCGCAGTGACTATGATGTCAGAAGGTGAACAACAGAGGAAGAGGTAAACCGAAGTGAAGAATTGGACAGGGAGACAGAGGGCAGAAATGAGGTAGTTAGAAAAGTGGGTGGAGAATCAGAGAGGAAACAAGTTCGAGGAAGGAACATGAAGGGAGAAAGGAACAGAACAGAAGAAGACAGCGGCAGTACAGTGTTTAGTAATTCTGTCTCAAATCGGCAGGGACCGAGATTGAGTCCAGCCTTTGGTGACTGCCTGTGTGCATTTCCCCACTATGTTTGTGTGGTTTCATATGGTTACTCCAATGTCCTCCCACAGTCCGAAGATGTGCAGGCTGTGTGGTTTGACCATGACCACTAGCAGAGAGTGCAAACACTGATGTGCAAACATGCAGGGATATGTTATGTGTTTGTGAGCATCAGAGTGTTGGTGTGGCTCGATGGGCTGAATAGAATCCCAATAGGGATGCTTTGAAAGAACAAAAGAGAAGCAGGCAGAGAATATCTGTGGAGAAACAGGAGGCAAGGTACAAAGTGTGAGAAATAGATAGTAGGAAACAGAGCATGGGAAACACGGAGAATCAACGAAAGAATAACCGAAGGAAATAATAAGAGAGGGAGAGAAGCAGATTAAGGAAGGGGGATGGGGTGAAAGAGAGGGGGATAAATATCCGAGAAAAGAAATAGGAAAAAATACAAAGGCAGAAAATGATCAGGTGAACAAAGTGCGAGTAGCAAGAGGAGGCAAAGAGATGGAGAATGAAAAAGGGAGAAATAGAGGCGTAAAGTGAGACGGGGGAATGTAAGGAACAGAAACTTACGAAAATAAAAACAGAGCTGGAGAAACAATGCTGAGGGAAACTTAACAAGGAAACTGGAAGTGGGAAGTGGGAAGCAAGAGTCGAGGAAAACAGGAGGTAAAGCAAAGATGAAGAGACAGACAACGCCAGAGACAGCAATGGAGGAGTTGGTGACATTGTCTGTGTAGATAGTAATGGAGATCCATGATGGCAATGTGTCCCTCCAGTTTTCTGACCTATCCATTTCTCCTGACAATGTGTGTCCACACTAATCCCAGAGAAACACTGAATGATGGGCAAGAGGTGGTGTTAATGTAGTAAGCTTTATTCTCATCTTTAAGAAATCAGCCGGGCAGTGGATGATTATATTTAGAGAATCAAGTAAAAACTGAATTATCAAAACGACAGCGAGCATTATTCGGAACTCAGATGAGTCTCAAAGTGGGAAATATTGCATTTTATATATCATATCATAAAGCAGCAGATGGCACTGAAGGAGCATCTCCTGCTGTGGATAATCTCATTTGCATGACAGCCATCTTCTGTGGATAGTCTCAATCGCTAGGCAGCCTTCTTCTCTGCAGATCCTTTCATCACCCTCACATTCCAATAGATTAACTGAGAAAAGAAACGGAAGTCTCAATTAAGAAAACGGTCAGTAGACTCAAGCATAAAAAGAGCATCACACTGTGCACGGTGCTCCTACTGTGGTCGAACAGGGGTATTAGAACAGTGTATGTTATTCCCAGAGTTGTCTCGTGGACATAGAGATTAAAACTATTCATAGTGTTCCAAGTGTGGTATAACTTCGAAGTAGTTGAAGCAGGTACATTAGCAATATTGAAAGGCATTTAGACAAATACATGAATCAGAAATATTTCAAAGGATATGAGTCCAGTGTCTGCAAATGGGGTTAGTTTAGGTGGACATTTTGGCCAGCGTGGACCAGCTTGAGTCAATGCCTCCAGACGCGAGTGACGTTGAGCCAAGAATGGTACAGCGTGCTCCACATATGGACGAAGTGAGGGCTAAGGTTACCAAAATAAAGTCCAGTGCACCCAGTCAGATCTGACTGAAGGATATAATGACCAGAAGAGTGACTGTGCTCTAGGTATGGTGTAACAGTCGTATTCGATGATCAGAACAATGTACATTGCTTCAAGTGTGATATAACATCAATACATTGGGATTGAAAATATGTATAGTATTTTGAGGGATGCAGACAGCCGAACAGTGCATAATGTTCCACGTATGACCAGACGGTGGAATATGTTTATCAGACATTTGCACAGTCCTCAGTTACGTTTGAACTGAGGAATATGGTTACCAGGGAAGTGCACAGTGCTCCAATTAAGTTCTAATACAGGGAAATGTCAAAACTGCATAGCTTTACAGAAAAGCAACCAATATCTCGCCTTCTGATAGAATTTAACTTTCTGACGTATCTGAAGCACCTGGAGATGACTGAATGACTATTCTTTTTGACTGGATGACATGAGCAGCTAACATGTCACACGATTATTTCCTTCGGTGGAAGTGATTGGGTGCAAGTTGATTGTCAAAATCAGTCTGAGAATGGGGTGAGGTTTGGATGCTTTTAGACATATTGGGGCTCAGGAACACGTCGGCACAATGGCTAAGACAGAAGCAAGAAAATCATGTACTTTCCCAGAGAAGACCTTTGGAGGAATGCCGATGACGTGCAAGATCGACTGGCTGGAGATTATTACCAAAGAGGAGTCACCCGAGATCAATTGTGCGGCGATTCAAACTGTGGTAAAAGATTGACGGAAATTATCCTCCAAATGCCATATCTTAGAGGGAAATACAAGGGAAGTAAGGACCGATCAGTGGCGGACAGGCGTTTTTGGCTACTTTATTGTAAACTATTGGAATGCACTGCCAGAGGAAGTCGTGGAGACTTATCAAAATATAACACTTAAAAGGCATTTGAATGAGTATATGAATAAGAACGCTTTTGAAGGCTGAGGGACAAACAAAATGCGATATTGCTGGAGAATTCTGCAGGTCTGGCACCATCTATAAAAAGAAAACAGATTTAATGTTTTAGTTCGCCTCCCTCTACCAAAAACGCCCAGTAGCAGCAATATATACCAACTACAAGACGCACTGCATACTTTCTCCAAAGATGCTCAGGCAGCATCTTCCAAACCTATGAACACGTCAATGTGGAAGGGCAATTGGGACACCACCTCCTGCACGTCCCCTTCCAAACCACTCACTATCCTGACTTGGAAACATTTCGCCGTTCCTTCAAGTTTGCTTGGTTAAAATCTTGGAATTTCTTTTGCAATGGCACTATAGAACTGACGTACAAAACTTGGAACATAACAGTTCAAGAAGGCATTCTCTTCTCTTGGGTCAATTACTAATCATGGTAAATTATAGATCCACGAGTGAATAAAATAATATGAATATTTAAACATCAGAGGAAGTTGAATGTATCAGAGTGAGAGAGAGAAATGAATTGCCAGTGAGGTGTGAAACTGCTGGAGCTGTAGAAGAACTAGATGCACAGTAAGGTCACAAAATAAACATACGTTCATGATGGCATAAGCTGTTCTACTAATGCCTTTTCTAGTGTAAATATTAAATGTCCACTGAAAGAAAAACAGAAAATCATCAAAGTGTCAGAACGCTTGTTCTTATTTTTCCAAAAATCTGTGTCGAGGCTCAAGAAGACTCTGTCCTTGATTATCTTCAGAGAGGCAATAAACCGGACCGGACTCCGATCACTCTGATTTGGTACAGAAATGAAAAGTCTGTTGAGCGGTCTATTGTTTACATGTTAACTGATGGGACTTCAGGCTAAAAGGTGTCATGCTTTAGATATGGCATGTATAATGAAAGGGGAGTGGTCAGTTCTCCAGCTAGCTGAGATGAGCTGATCAATTTTAGTTCAGTTTTGATCTGGTTAGAAGTTCAACCGGGAGCTGTGTGGAAACTCTCTCTTTTCTGGCTTTAACTTCAACCTGTAAGCACGTGTTCCATTTACACTTTTTTTTTAAAAGGGAGATGCTTACTGGAACAGCACAATTAATTCGAGTTGGATATTTTGAGTTCTGTATGGATTCTTTGTTCTGTTATTTGTGCTTTATTGTGTAGTTTTGTGAATACATTCTTATCTGATTTAAAATCTAGTGGTCAAACTAACTATCTTACTCCGGGTAATTTTCACTGTAACATGCAAAGTTATGGTCTGTGGCTGCCTGCGTAAGATTATTTTGAGTTGTCTCGCCTATTCTGGACCAGATTCGGGGCACTTTGCGGGATTTCAAACACGACTGGTAGGTGCTAGTGACTTCATTATGGTTGTTGGCTTGGTTGGGTAGATAACGCTTCTGATAGTCATGGCTCTTTCAGTAGCCAGAAGCCAGGGCCTCCCCGCGGGTGGTGATGGATGCATGGGGATGCACGACGTGACTCGGTGAGGCTAGCACTATTGTAACTACAATTTCTGAATGACCATGCCTGCTTTTTTTTTCGGTGACCTTCCCGCCTTCCGATCGAATGGATGACAAAATTTCGGGCATGGACAACAGGAAATGTAACGAATTTTATTGATACAATTCAGAAAGCAGCAGGTCAAGTGTCATTGGATCCATATAATGGAACACACTCGATTTACAGAAATAATATGGTCCGTCTCACGGTTGTCATTTTGGATTTATTTTTCTTCACGTCGATTTTGACTTGCAGCAGTATCCTCCGACGACACACATGCCCATTAGTGGGATTTCATGCTGAAGACAAGGGGATCGCTTGCAAATTCCATTCAAAACATCCACAGGCTTTGAAGAAACCTGTAAAAGAGAAAAGAATATTTCAGTGAGATCCCCAGCCAAGCAACTAACACTCAGTGTGTCACAAAATCAAGAATTATGACGGCCAGAACTTTACCCAGTGAAGCTAGAGTGATTCAATCGAGGAGATGGACACCAGAACGTTGCACTGTGTTCTCAGTGTGGACTGACCAAGAGGTGCAAAGATGATAACCGCACCCAGTGCTCTCAGTGCTGTCTTATCGAGGTACATAGAGAGTTGAACTGTCTACTTGCTCCCAATGTGGTCACTGAGAGAGGACTGTGCCCTGTCGTGCAACTGTTACCGAACTGAGAGATGTACAGTCCAGAACCATGTACAGTGTGATCATACAAAGGGAGATTGAAACCATTTCTATGTACAGTGACCAAGGTGGAGAGTAACTCAGGGATATGTGGACAAGTAAGGTACACAAAGTCCAGAAATGAGCACAGTGCTCTCAATGTCGAGTAAGAGATAAGATTAGTAGGAAGCTTCACAGACGTCTCGTATTGTCTTACCCAGGGAGATCAAGGCCATCCCTACATTGTTCCAAGTAGCGTCGACCTAGGGACAGAGGGAGCAGAACTGTGCAAAGTGCTCCAATTGTTACTTCACCAATTGATTTGCATAATATCTCTATGAACAGTGTTTTCTTTCACGCAGGAAGACAAAAAAAACAGAAGGAGATACACACGTGCAGGTTACCAGACCCCCTTAGATTAGACTCGTGCTATTGTGGGAACAGGCCATTCGGCTCAACTATTCCACACCGTCCCGCCAAAGATTAGCTGATTTCCCACTAACGCACCTCGCACTAGTACGGCCAATCCACCTACCCTGCACATCCTTGGACTGCGGGAGGAAACCGGAGGAAACCCAGACAGTCGTCAGTGGCTGAACCCAAACCTGGGAAGCTGTTGCTGTGAGGCATCAGTGCAGGTATGAGTATGCAAAGCGTTTTATTTTAAGGACAGTTTTCGAGAATACAATGTTTTTGTACGGAGTTCATTCTACAACTCGGAACTAAGGCAGCTGAACAAAATGCAAACAATGACTCACTGTCTAATCTCTCAGAATTAATCAGAATTAGAGTGTTATAGACATCCAGAAGCGTTATCGGGAATGGAGGATATAGCAGAGTTCTGGAGCGTCTGGTGAAAGAGAGATTTGAGAGCATCTCCCTTTTCAAATTGGAAACGAAGATGCTGAGAACAGCATCTTGGTGAATTGCTTTTGAGGGACGATAATCAGCAAGTTAGATTGAACAGTTCTTAGAAAAGTTTCCAAAATGGGATGATAACTTTTCATTCAGAACAGGTGGCGTTGGGAAACCGGTCTGATTGAAAGAAGGCAAACAATCAGTCAAAATTGGATTGCAAAACAGCACACACTTGAGGGGCTGCCGGTGCTCCAGTCCTTTTTCAAAAAAACGTACAAACCAGTAAAGAAAAGCCTTGGTCTTTGTTGTCCATCCCAGTGATTAGCTCGACAAGCACGAGGACGGTTTGCTGCAAAACTAATTATTTCATCTTTCTCTATAGAGTCTTTCAGAGTCACGATTAACTGACTGTAACAGCGAGGCACTTTATAGCAAATAAGACGCTGTTCTGTAGTTAATAATCTGAGATCAACATTGTGGATTGGATCCACGTTGTGTTCATTATAAAGGCATTTCACAAAAGGACATCAAATGTAACTGGAATCAAAGATTAAGCGTTTCTGTCAATCAGTTATTTCTCAGTGAACAGAGAGACCTAACTATAATTGTTGACATCATGAAGGTTCACAAGAAACGCTCAATCTGGGCAAGTAAATCTCGTTTGTTAGCTAAGTAAACCGGTTGGCTCATCATTCCTGCGCTGGCTCTTTTCAGTTCGCCCACAAAGAGCTAGCAGTGACATACTGGACCGAATGGCTAAACCTTTTCTTAATTTTATGCATTATTCGTTTCACATTCATGAATCTTACTCCTAAATCCAATAAAGCAACACAGCGTGCTGATGCTTTCATGAAAAATGTCATATTACATTGGAAACAACCAAAACGACGTGGATCTCTGAGAAATAACTGACTGACAGAAACAATTAATCTATCATTCAAATCACATTTGGTCTGAATGAAATGTCTTTAAAATGAGCATAACTTGAAACCAATTATCAACGTTGATATAACATATGACTTGTCTTTTTGTGCACCTCAGCGACGAGTTTGTGATTATTAAAGAACAGACTGGAAGTTCAGATTTATTACCTGCTCCAAGTTGCTGCTGCTCTTGGTGAGGGAACTGTCCCTTTAACAGTTCCAATGTGGGGCCAACGGCAATGAATCTGGGATCATCATCAGCTACTGTGTGCTCAGCGCATTTATAATTTACAACTGTTCTACAGCACCTCACTGTTTCTGTGAGAAGAAGAGGAATGTTTGAAGAAGATGCTGAATTTTCTCAATGGATGTCTGGCCCTGTGCTGGTGCAGCCTATGATCGGTATTGCAGTTGTGCCTTTGGTTGATCATGCTGAGTATGAATATGTCACATCGTACACTCTCGGTAGGAACATTCTGGGAAGGAAAATCGACCATTCACGTCCTCACGCGTGTGCAAATGCAATATCATCGCGAAAGATATACGTTTATATCGTTCGACGTCCTCACTCTTCTCTAGACCAGAAGACCATAAGATGTCAGAGCAAAAATTAAATGTAGTCTGTTAAAATATGATTCAGAGAGACTTGCAAATTCAAATATGTAAAGAAATGAAATCAGACAACTGATGCAGAATTCACTGCGGCCTCTGGAAGACGGTTTCGAACTTAGATGATCCTTTGTGTGTAGACGTGCTTCCTAACATCTCTCCTGAACACTCTGACTCTAACTGTCAGAGAATATCCACTAGTTCTAAGATATCTAATCAGCAGAATAGATGACTATTAGTCCACCTTTACCCCTCCCCATCCCACCGCCGCCCTTTTGATAGCTTAAAGTTTTCCATCAGATCTTTGATCTTCGATTTTGCAGAGGCAAAAAGATTAATTTGTATAATATTCATAACTTAACACTGAAGAATAGTATTTATGTAATACTATGTTTGTACTCCCTCCATCGCCACCGTATCCTTCCTGTGGGGTAGTGCTCAGGTCTCTTCATGCCACTCTGTGTTTCCACTGCTGGGGAAATCGAGACAACGAATGTCTTGTCATAAAAAAATAGGTGCACCCAGACATTCGGACATCTATTTGAAAGAAATATTAACATTTGAGGAATGCTCGGTCAAGTATCAATGCAGTTCAGAACATAGAAGTAGTGGCTATTTTTGGAAAAGCAAATCAGAACAGGGCTTATTCCGTTAACGGGTAAGATTCTTGGGAATATTCCTGAACAGAGAGACCTTGGGGAGTAAAGTGAATAGTTCCTTGAAAGTGGGGTCGTAGATAGGCTGGATGGAACATAAATCGTAGAACACAGAACATAGAACCATACAACAGAGTGCAGGTCCTTCAGCCCTCGATATTCTGCCGAAATTTATCGTGATGTCAGATAAAACTAACTTACATACTCTTAATTTTACGTTCATCCATGTGCGAAGCCTGAAAAGTACAACGGATCAGACAGCATCTCATGAGTCGGAAAGTCAAGGTTTCAGGCCGAAAGGTCTTCCAAACGAATGCCGATATCCCTGCTTCTTATAAGCTGTCTGACTTGTTCATTTTACAGATCCAAATGTTACTGACTGTCACGTCCAGCATCCGAAGTTCTCACTGATTCCACGATATGGAGATGGGAACTGTGCACAGTGCAAGCAGTGTTGTCGAACTGGTGATAGAGGTAGGGGAGCTCTGCAGAGGGCTCGCAATGTGGTCTGAAGAATAGGGAGCTGGAAACTTTGCACAGCGTTCCCAGTAGGGGGTCTTACTAAATGATAGGTAGATCGGGTCAGTGGATGGAGCTCCCAGTGTAGTCTGAGATACACGGAGATGGATACGGTGCACGGTGCACGGTGCTCCCAACGTGGTCTGAGGGAGAAGGAGATATACACCGTGACAGGCCTCCCAACATGGATTTAACTGAAGGATAGTAGGAGTTGAAGTGTGCACCATATTCTAAGTGTATTCCACTCGAAGTAGTTGGATCATAGGACTGTGTGCAGTGCATCTAAGTGTATATGTGCCAACGGATATGGGAATGATCAAAATTCATAATGCAGATGAGTGAATGGAAAAGCTGATGAAAGAAAAGGGAAAAGGATAGATGTCCATTCTGTCATGCATCGCCACTGAATATCACAAACCATGACCTCTCACAATCTGCATTTCAGCGTCGGTAATTGGCCAGAGGGCGATGCGAATTGGTTGGCTATGATCCGGGAGAGATCCGGAGAAGCAGCCTCGGTCTCTGACATATGGCTGCTACATCTGCCTACGCAATGGTTGAGATGATGCAAGGGGCATCAAGGTAGTAGACATGAACACGAAACAACCCGTGTGAGATGGCACAGTCGCCAGAATCATTGAACCCTGTAACTTCAGTGAGTCAAATAGTGGAGAGTCTTCAGAAAAAAAAATCATTATATTGACAATCAACTGAGGTCTGTCACTTCTTAACCCACAGGAGGACATTGGGTGGGTCATTGCGACCAGACTGAAGATATGCCGACACTGTCAGAGGGTCAGTGCTTTGGGAGCAGGCACTGTCGAAGGGTCAGTGCTGAGAGAGTGGGCACTGTACAAGGGTAGCGCTGAGGGCGTGGTCAATTTTCGAGGATCAGTGCTGAGGGTGTGTTCACCGTCAGAGTGTCAAACTCCACCATATTCCATGACATCGGCACACTTAAATCATCCGTCCACTTCCTCATCCAAGTCATTTTTAAAAAATCACAAAGGGCAGAGGTCCCACAGCACATCCATGCGGAAAACCACTTCTCACTGAGTTCCTGGCTGCATACATTTCAGCAACCACTATCTTCGGACTTCGATGAGTAAGCCAATTCTATATCCAGATAGTCTTATTTCCCTATATCCCATGTCTCGTTAAATTCTGAATAAGACTACTATGGAGAACTTTATCTTGTACATTTCCAAAATCAATGTACATCACATCTATCGCCGTACCTTCAATAATGTATTTTGTGACATACACAAATGATTTAATAAGATTTGTGAGGCATTACCTGCCTCTCACAAAGCCATACTGACTATGTCCAATCAAACTATGGTTTTCCAAGGGATGATAAATCCTATAACTCACAGTCCTCTGCAATACTTTGCCCCACTACTGATGTAAGACAGATTGGTCTGTAATTCACAGGATTATCCCTAATCCATTTCTTGAACAAAATAATAACTTTTCCTACCCTCTAAAAGTCTGATACTAATTAAATGTACAATGAGGACGGAAAGTTCAGTGTCAAAGGCGCAGCACCCACTTCCCTCTCTTCCTGTAGTAACTGTGGATGTATCCCATCTCTATCGAAATATCCCTCAATATATCCCAACCCAGGGACTTATTTACTCTCATTTTCTTCCAAAATTTCAGCACATCCTCCTTCTGAACATTCAGCTTTCGAGCACATCTGCCTGTTTCACGCTATCGTCACAACGACAATGCCCCTCTTTCCAGTTAATAATGAAGCAACATATTCAATGAAGAGTACTGCAACGTCCTCCGCCTCCTCGTGGCTCAGTGGTTAGCACTGCTGCCCCAAAGCACCAGGGGCCCGGGGTCAATTCCCCCCTCAAGCAACGGTCTGTGTAGTATTTGCACATTTTACTCGTGTCTGTGTGTGTGTCCGCCGTGTGCTCCGGTTTCTTCCCACAATCGAAAACTGTGCAGATTAGGTAATTTTGCCGAGTTACATTTCCCGTAGTGCTCGGTACAGTAGTCTGGGTGAATGTAGAGGAATGGGACTGGGAGGATTGCTGTTTAGAGCGTCGGTGTGGACTTGCTGGTCTGAAGGGACTATTTCCACACAATAAGAAGTCTAATCTCATCTGTGATTGACCGTGCTTTCACTCTGGCCACTCTTTTGTCACTCACATAATTGTAGAACGCTTTGGGTGTTTCTGTAATCCTACAGGTTCAGCCTTTTTAATGCCCCCTCCAAGCTATCCTAAATCCCTTCCTCAGTTCCTTCCTTTGCAAACTTGCAGGGCCCTGTCTTATCCGTGCTTCTTCAAACTTATGTCAGCTTCCTTCTTCCTGTTATCGAGATGTTCCTCAACTCTTCACATCTAAGGTTCCTTCAGCCTTCCATTCCTTCCTTACCTACCTCTGTGTGATGAGAAAAATGTCTTATATTTTCTGATAGAGTGTCTTCTAACCCAGGGAGAAAGGTTGTAATTTGGGAACTCATCACGGATGTGCACAGTCTGTCTACTCCTCTGACGAGAGCCTCTCAGCACAATCACTGGTGGCCTATAAATAGCAGTGTCCTGCAGCGATCTGAGGTGGGGCAATACTGTTTGTCATTTAAATAAACGATTTGAATAAGAATTGAGGGGGCGTGTTTTTTTAAGTGCGTGTGACACCCCAACATTGGTACAACTGTCAACTTACCTAATGTTACAGCGGGATTTTGATCAATTGGGTCGATGGGCTTACAATAGGCAGATGCCATTTAATTAGGATTAGCGCAAGGTATTCTATTTTGTTAAAACTCACAATGGCAGGAGTTAAAGATAGGGTCTGGGTCGTGTCGTTGAACAAAGAGACCCAGAGGTTCCAGTACATCGTTCTTTGCATGATAGGTAATCAGCACAGTTAAGAGGATGTTTAGCAAAGTTACCTTCAATGCTCAGACATCGGAGTTCGGATATAATCTTTAATTATACACTTCTGGAGTACTGTGTTAATTTCTGATCACACTGTTGCAGGAAGGACATTATTAAATTGGACCAAGTTCAGAGTAAATTTTAGGGTAATGCCAGGACTGGAAAGTTTGACTTATTAAACAGACTGGGACATTTTCAGTGGAGGATAGGATTTTGATGCATTATGAACACATATGAAATCATCCAGGACAGAGTGGTTACAGAGTCTTCTTGAAACAGACTCTTCGTTCCAACCAGTCTGTGCCGAACATGATTCCAAAATAAACCAATCCCACCTGCACGCTCCTGGCCCTCATCCCTTCAAATGATTCATATTCATGTATGTATCCAAATGCCTTTTGCACGCTGTAATTGTGCCCGCACACGCCACTCCAACATGAGGTTTATTCCACATCATGAATCACTCTCTGTGTAAAAAAAAGTCTCTCGTGCTTTTATTTTAAATCTCTCTCCTGCCACCTTAAAAACGTTCAATGCTCGTCTCGAAATTCCTCTATACCCGGGAACAGACAACTACCACTTAACTTATTTTACTGCGGTTTATTTATTACATTAACATTACACCATCTGCCATGGCGATGTTTTAACCTCAAAACATGGGAGAAATTCTGAAGGTGCTGCCTGGGGATGGTATCATCAGGACATTGCCTCTCTCCGACAGTGCCTCCTGTGTAAATGTCCTTGAGAAGGTGACCATCTCAAACCTCCCCAATTCTATCTCTCTTTCTCACACTTGGGGTCTTCTCCATTTTCTTCCTCCTTGCTAAGATTCACACAACTGTCTGCCCCAGTCGACCCGTTGTCTCAGCGTGCACCAGTCCCAGCAAACCCATCTCTTCCTACCTCAATACCATCCTATCCCCATTAGTCCAGCAACTCCACATCTGCATTCTTGAAAACACCATTCTTGTAATTCACCTCCTCCACGATTTTCGCTTCGCAGGCCTCCAACCAATCATAATCACCATGGCCTTCGAGTCCCTGTACACGTCGGTCCACCATGCGATGGTCTCCAAATTCTCCGTTTCTTCTTCTCACGCCATCCCGACCAGTACCCTTCCACCGACACCCTCATCTGCCTAGCGGAACTGGTCCCACCCTCAACAACTTCTCCTTCCAATCTGCCCACTTCCTCCAAAGCAAAGTGGTAGCACTGGGCACACACATGGGACCCAGCTGTGCCTTCCTGTTTG
>NW_025210966.1:18608-21177 GCF_004010195.1 Chiloscyllium plagiosum
TTTCCTCCGGGTGCTCCGGTTTCCTCCCACAATCCAAAAATGTGCAGGATAGGTGAATTGGCCATGCTAAATTGACCGTAGTGTTAGGTGAAGGGGTAAATGTAGGAGAATTGGTCTGGGTGGGTTACGCTTCGGCAGGTCGCTGTGGACTTGTTGGGCCGAAGGGCCTGTTTCCACACTGTAAGTAAACTAATCTAATCTAATCTAATCTAATCTAATCTAATCTAATCTAATCTAATCTAAAAAACGTGTGTGATCTGACCCCTGTGTCATTGGCGAAACACTTTACACTGCAAAAAGCTAGGAGGTCAGGCAGAAATCCGAGGATCAGGAGGGTTGATGTTTTGTGCATAAGCCTTGCATTCAGGAATGTGAAGTGGTGGAGGGAGAGATAAATAGTGCACATTTGCTGCTTCCAATGCTATCGACGTTGTCTTCCCTACATTTGGGAGACCAAGCTACAATTTGGCGAATGTTTCGGAGAACATCACTCGTCCGCACGCATCAAATAACTCACTCCAGGAATGTTAGCCATCAAGCCAACAGCTTCAACATCCCCTAACATTACCCCATGGTATGAAATTCCAAGGCCACCACCATTGTCAATTCAAAGCCACCCACTAACAAGAGGAAGGACACCTCATCTTTCCCTTGGGTCGCGATAACTACGCTGCAGCAACCTTGACTTCACTATTTTCCAAATTTCACCTCCCGCACATCATCAATGACTGAATCCTTCAATGTACACTGCCATTTTGATCTGATCTATTTGTCCATGTTCTTTCCCAACTTTACCTCTACCCTGCTGTACGCCCTATTACAATCAGCCGCCAACTGCATCCACCTACCGCCATCCAAACTAGTTTACACCAAGACCCACCCTCAACTGCACCTCTACCCTATTTACATCTCAGGCCCATTCACACCCCCACACAATCCTGATGAAGGGCTTATACTCAAAACATCGACTCTCCTACTCCTCAGATGGAGGAGATCTGTTGCGCCTTGTCAGCGACACACATTTCGACTCTGACTCTCCAGCATCTGCAGTTCTCACTTTATTTAGTTGCTGAAACCCTGCTGCGAAGTCTCCATCACACATCGCATTGAGACTAAATTGTCCTCCTCCATCCACAATGATCTGTGCGAATCTCCACCTTTCGCCTTCATATCTACCTTCCCCCAACGTCAAACCCATACTCCAATTTAACTCTCAGTCCCCTTACCCCACTCACACTAACCTTGATGAAATGCCTGAAACGTCGTCCTTCCTGATTCTTGTATGCTGCATGACAAGCTATACTTTTAAACGGAAATATCTATTCTGAATGGACCTAACACTAAGGTTATTCTTCCAATTACCACAAAATTAGGTTCCTTCATGATAGACGTTTCCGCCATGAGAAAACAAGTGTCTGATTATCCACCTCTCTTTCTGCCTGTCAAACTCTTGTACACTCATATCGAGTGATGTCTCATCCTCATCCTCCAATGAGAAAACGACGAGCTCCCTCACGCATTCTGCATAAGACATGCATTCCACGCCAGGAAGCGTCCTGATAAATCTCCACTGCATCTTCTCTAAAGCTTCTACATGTTTCCTGTAACGAGGTGATGGGAAATGAACACAAAATTCCAAGTGTAGTCTAACCAGGACTCGAGAGAGCGGTAGCACAAGGTTCTGGCCCACAAACCCAATCCCCCCGGTAATGACTGTCAACACAATACCGGCCTTCATAGCAACCTTATCAATTTGGGTGACAATTTCCAGGGATCTATGGACATGAAACCCGAAATTCCTCTGTTCTTTCCCAAGGCTAAGAATTCTGCCTTTAACCCTGTATTCTGCATTCAATTTCGGTCTTTCAAAATGAATGACTTCACATTTTTTTCAGCTTGAATACTACGTGCCACTTAACAGCCCAGTTCTGCATACGTTCAATATCTCCTTGCAACGTTCAGCAGCTCTCCAGACGTGAGGTTTAGGGAGAGGCTGGATACGGTGGGGCAATCTTCCCTGAAGAAACGGAGACTGAGGCTTGACTTTATATAGGTTTATCAAAATCATGAAGAGCATGGATATGGTAAATAGGCAAGGCCACTTCCCACTCTACAACCCTCATAAGAATGGGGAAGGGAGCAATTAGTTCTGATATAAAGAGGGTGAAATAGTGCAGCTGGGGGAACGTTAGGTGGGATAGTGATAGGTGGACGCAGGTAGGAAGTCCTTGTGATTCATCAGTGGAAAAGAAGATGAACAGATAATGTCAGTTCAGAGAGGCGGGAGGAGGGTAAGGTTTGCACATGGGTTGAGATTGGTCGTTGGGAGATAGAGAACATAGTGAGGTGGGATGTGGAACTGAAAATCGCAGGCATTGTCTACCCTTCCTCCCAGATTAGTCACGTCGCATATCCATCGGTCCGTCCCACCACAACCCTGTTCTCCAACTGATCAGTGCCTGTGTCCATCATGTTCTCAGGCCCAATCGCTCCATTCGCTTTTCTCTTTCCATGACCTTGCAACATGTTAAACTCCGCTTTCCATTTTTATTGTCATGTTCCTTCCAAC
>NW_025210967.1:0-7745 GCF_004010195.1 Chiloscyllium plagiosum
ACACACTCTCTCCACCTCCCGCATTCTCTATCACTTACACCTTCACTCTTCCTCTACTCTACACTCTCTCTCCCCACTCCCACTCACTCCTTTTCCAATCCCTCCCCTCTTCTTGCTCTGAGTGAATCTGTCTCCGTCTCTCCCTCCCTCTCTGACAGACTCTCTCACTTTCTCCTTCCCTATCCCTCTGGCCCAGAGATTGGATGTTGGTGGAGCGGCTGGAGTTAGACAGAGGGCAGAACGATGTGGGGGTGAGAGAAGGCAGAAACTGGCGCAGAGATAGAAAGATGGCAGAAAGGCGCAGATAGCTGGAGAGTGAATTGGAAGGTGAGGGAGACAGAAAAGAGCAGAGGCGAAAAGGGCAACTGGGGACTTTGAGAGACAGGGATAGAAAAAATGGTGAAGAGAGAATGCGAAATGGAGAGGGGAGTAAAAGAGAGCGCGTGCAACAGGAGAAAGGAGCAAAGAAATTAGGACAAAGAGAGGCCGAGAGGAAATGTGGAGACTGTACAAGAAAGGGGGCTAGTGTGAAGAGGAACAGTGAGGGATGGAGCATGGGAGAGAGTGAGAGACAGATGCGATCAGATTGAGATGGGTGCAACAGGGTAGAGAGATGCTTTCCACCGCAGGACAGACAAGAGTGCGTCATCCAGAGTTGAAAAGAAGGACAGAGTGGCTCAGACCCAATTCCTGATCTCCACCCCGGTCCCCTCCAGTTCGCTGAGGACCAGGGCTTGGGGATAAGTCTGTTTTGCTCCTTCTCAACCTCTTCAACATGAAGACAAGCAACAATACATTTCACTGTGCTCTTTGGCCATTTTTAACGAACGTCTTTATTGTTTATAAATTGAAATTCTATCTACAGTCAGTGGAATACTGGCTTTTCTCAATGGCCCCTGAGTTGAGAAAAATATTGAAATGGGTGCCTGTAGCCCCGGGACGGAACAGGATGGACAACCCAGCACTACCGTCAGTCTGTTAACTGAATGACAGACTGTTTCATTTGCAGAAACACTGAACTGAAATGAGAACGTTCAGGATGATTTGACTAATAAGTGAATTTGATTGATTGATGAATTTGTATAAAGGGATATATCAGCACATTCTTCAGCTGCTGTCTGAACTTCGTCTGAGTCACGGCATAAATTGCGGTGTTTGTGCAGCAACTGAGGATCTGCAACATGAAGCCCAATTCCTGCACAAACCAATCTAGATAAACAGAGGTATTCACAATCCGCCACAACCGGTACCATACATAAAACACCATCACCGTTGACCATAACAGGATGAAATTGACCGAGATTACAAACAGTAAAATGATGGATTTTTTTCGTTTTCCCATTTTTTTGTCAGAGTGCACGTCCTCGTTAGTGTGAGACCGTAGTCTCCTGCGGGCTCTGCTGGTAACTAAAATGTGTCTGATAGTGAAAACATTGAGCAGCAGAATCACGAGGAATGGGAGAGCCGGGTTTAAAATATAGTGTAGGAACTCGATTGCGGCTCAGACAGGAGAGAATGTAACAGTGAATGTTGCCTCACAAAACCAGGGGATATTCCGCAGCCGATACCGAGCTGTGAGCATAAAATACCAGAAAATGTTCTTTAAACAGCTCAGCACAGTCACTCCTGCCAGAACGACAACCGCCGTTTTCTCATGACAATATTTACTTTTT
The DNA here is from genome assembly GCF_004010195.1 of Chiloscyllium plagiosum. NCBI lineage: Eukaryota > Metazoa > Chordata > Chondrichthyes > Orectolobiformes > Hemiscylliidae > Chiloscyllium > Chiloscyllium plagiosum. The sequence goes on from NW_025210967.1 coordinate 1,674, forward strand.
AGCTTCTGGCAACAAATGGCCACAAATCGATCGAAGGTGAAAGTGACGGTGACCCAGACAGAACAGTCAGTGGCTGCATAAAGCAGGACAGCGTGGATATTACACACGGGAATGGAGTACAGGAAATAAAACTTATAACGATACACAATGGGAATGTGTCTCAATACCAAGTCGAGGATAATGACCAGTAGATCCGCCGCTGCCATGCCCCCAGATAACGTCTGATACATGAAGACAATCCACAATCTTTATAAAACAGGACGTAGATCGTCACTACGTTAACTGTGAGGGAGGACAACATCGAGGGCCGAAGGGCCTGTACTGCGCTGTATTCTTCTATGTTCTATGTTCTATGTTTGCTGGGAGGCAAAGTGATCAATTTGATTGCAAAACCAAACGTGTCACTATTCAGATATTTATTAACATAATTGAGCTGAAATAATAAATGGGAAGGTATGTTGCAACTACAAAAATGTGTCATGTAACACAAGAACTCCTCCCTCCCCAGACACACAGAGGCATCCAAAAGAACAAATGTTTTCTCAAACATTCCCACACACTCAGTAACTGGGGAGCAAACACAGGTCCCTTTTTCCAGGTCATAATACGAACGGTGAAAACGTTGCTGTCCTGAAGGATTCTCTCTCAAATCTTTGAAAACAAACGGAGGTTGGAAATTCTGTCTTTTGGTCAAATTGTGGTCGATTCTCTGTCGTGAAGAAATGTAAATGCAGGGAAAACGTATTCACCCCTTTAACTGCCTGAGAGGACTTCGGAACAGAGTCGCCATCTCCCTGGAACGGGATCTCTTCCCTCGGGATATTATCTTTTCATCAACTTCCTGACGTCTGGCCTTTCACAAGTAATGTCAGGGATAGAATGTGCAGGGGAGTATCGGGTTCAGAATGTTGCATAGAATGTCAGTTTCGAATATTCTGGGGAATGTCGGGTAGAGAACGTTTCGAGGAATGTCAGTTACAGGGTTTTCTGGAGAATGTCATCTGCAAAATGGCCCAGTGAATGTCGGTATTGAATGTTCCGGGGATTATCAGTTAGAGAATGTTCCGTAAATTTCGGTTGTAGAACCTTCCGGGAAATTCGTCTATAGATTGTGATAGTGTCATAAAAGCGCACATCACAAAGTCCCTTCTGACCATTAAGTTCGGTGAGACCCACTCAGCCTCACGGTGGGAATTTTTCCCAAACTCAACTCAGCTGGCAGTTTGTACACTAAATGAATAAGATAAAGTTAATAGCTCAAGAAATTGACGTAAGATTCTATTTAATGAAAATGCAGATGCCATCTCTTATTCAGCCATTTCCCCGACTTCCTTTCAGGTCTGTCTAATACTTCTGATTGTAAAGTATTCTAGATATTCAATTCCCAATATCGGTCACGCTGTGGTCTTGTCTATCTAATACCATTAAATCATATCCATTTCACGCAGTTCATGCACTGATTTCCTCAGTCTGCTTTGAGAATACAGTACACATTCAGCATAGCGTTCATTCAGCTTTTTGACCTATTATTCCCTGCTCCATGGTCAGCTTTATTCCTCATATTTACCGATCAGGAACCAGTCTAACACCGTCGTACTCACAGAAGTAGGCCTGATGGATAATGCATCATTCGTACTCACAGAAGTAGGCCTGATGGATAATGCATCATGAAGTCGAATGACCTTCCCAGTATATATCCTGTCTCACTAGCACCACAGACTCACCAGTGATGGGGACACCGTGACACAGTCAGGAAAGGGGTTACCCTGGACTTATCGATCATTGATTGAAGAACCCGGGATATCTCATGGTAACGGTTCAGATATGGTTCAGGAAATCTCCAGCTGATGCATATCTGCTGCCTTCCACACCACCCCTCGACGTTGAAAATAAGTCGGAGGCAGCACATAGGCTGACAAGGCCACAGGACGCTCTCTGGGGGTGAGACTTCAATGTCGACCAGCAAGCATACCTTCACAGTCCCACCACTGACTGATCAGGGAGAAGTCTCAAAGTAAAAGCAGTCAGACTGTGGGAAGTGATGAGGGAACCGACAAGAGGGAACATTCTCACCAAACTACTTGTCACAATGTAACTGATCCGAGCAATGTCTGGAGGAGCACCCAGATCACAGAGCAGGTGGAGTGAAAGTCTAAGCCTCATATTGAAGATACCTCCCACGGTGTTATGTGCCACTACCTGCTGCGAAGTACGACATACTTCTAAAGGACCGAGGAAATGGCATCAATGAGGCACCGTCAGCTATCAGCAGTTGCATCATCAAAGGCCTTTCCTCATTCAGAAAGTCAAAAGTGGGCTGTTCACTGATGGTTCCAAATTGTTCAGCACCATTCACAAATATGCAGACACTGAAGCAGACTATTCAGCTCATCAACTGTGTAAACAGAGACAGAACGATGATATTCAGTCATTCGATGCTGTTACACAGAACTTAGGGCAGATCTTGTAATTTCTCATGCCTGTCACACACGGAAAAGAAATGAGCGCTCAGCATTTTGAAGCTGCTGCATAGCCATATGTGGAGGACTGGTTACTCAGCCAGGAGCAGAGATAAAACATGGATAAAACAGTCTTTCTGAGGTTAATGCAAATTACGGACTGTAGTGACACAATGACCAGTCCTAGGCCTTCAACCATTTGCAACCACTGTCAACTTTTTTGATAAATTGAATAAATGTATTCTAACTAATGTAGCCAGGAAGTTGTCAAGAGGACGTAGAGAATCTCTAACTGTAGAAGTAATGGATAACAATTTGGCAGCTGAAAGATAACATGAGTAACCGTGCAACTGTGCATTTTCCATGAAGAATACAAGGTTGGATGTAACACAAACACAGAGAGGTTGCAGGACATAGTGCGACAATGTGTACTGGAGTATTCACTCTGACGCGGTCAGACTTAGGAAGTCTTGCGGGATCTCTGTGATGGTCTGCTCCCTGATGTTGCCAATAGCTCCACTGTTCTCAGTACACACCGGATACTTTGATGTGGTTGGTTGGCGGTGGTGAGTGATAAAGGGATGTGTATTTTGAGCGGTGTACCAAGGTGACAGCCTTTATACGAAAGGCCACGCTTTCTTACTCCGTGGAGACCCGAATTCGATGAGAATGCCTGACTGCTTCTGAACGAAAACGCTATGGCTGCTGCCAGGACAGTGAGTATTCACCAACATGATGCAGATGGACATATTGCAAAATTAATGCAGTGAGAGATGAACGGTCCAATCACAAGAACGAGAGCGATAGACGTTGCCAGTTCAGCTGAAATGGTCAGGTGTATAACATTCTTAGTCAACCACAGAGAACCATTCAACCAGAGGGAATTTCTGTTCATCACAGAGCCCTGCATAGACCACGTTCTGTTCAGTCCAACCCAGCCAAGTGTGGAAAACTGTGCAGACAACAGAAGTGCATTGATCTATAAACCCGGACTCGATATCTGTGCAGCACAGGGACCTATGTGGACCACTCCAAAGCTTTAATCTATTAACCCGACTCGATATCTATACAGCCTGGTCACTGGGCTCGATGCTGTCTGAAGACTGGGCCCCATGAGACCTGGAGACTGGGAACATGCACAGTGTGGTCAGATGACTGGGCCCAGTGCGGCCTTGAAAAGGGGCTCAGGGCAGGCTCGAGACTGGGTCCAGTATGATCTGGAGACTGGGACAAACGTTGCCTGGAGACCAGGCCCGATGCAGTTTGGAATCTGGGCTCGCTGCAGTTTGTAGGTTGTGTCCAGTGTGGTCTGGAGACTGCGCTTGATGTGGTCTGTAGACTGGGCCCGGTGTGCTCTGGGCATTGGTTACGGAGTGCTCCGAAGACTCAGCCTGGTGCAGTTTGGAGACTGGGCCTGGTGCAGCCTGGAGACTGCAGCGGTCTGGAGATTCAGCCTCGGTGTGGATTTGTGAGTGGGACTGGCATGGTCTGAGACTAAGCCCCGTGCAGCCTGATCGCTCGGTCCGCTGTGGCCTGGCGACTCGGTTCAGTACAGCATGGATATTGGGATTGGTGCGGTCTGAAGTCTGTCTGGTGTGGGCTGGAGACTGGGTCTGTTGTGGTCTGGAGATTGGGCCTCATGCGGACTAGAGATTATGTCTAGAGTAGTCTGAAGGCTCGGCCAGTTGAGGCCTGGAGACTGGGCTCACTATGGTCTCGAGTCTGGGTCCAGTGCCATCTAGAGATTGGGCCGGTTGTGGTGTGCAGACAGTGTGCGATGTGGTCTGGAGACTGGGCCTGGTGCAGTCTGGAGTCTGGGCTCGGTATAATCTGTAGACTGGGTCAATTCTGCTCGAGATACTGCGCCCAGTGCAGCGTGGAGACTGGGCTCAGTTGGTGTACAGACTGCATTTGATGCGATCTGGAGACTCGTCCTGGTGCAGTCTGGACACAGAGCCCGATATGGTCTATAGATTCAGCTTGTTGCCGGTTGCGACTGCGCCTGGCACGGTCTGAAAGTTGGGCTCAATGCAGCCTTCAGGCTCGTTCCACTGTGGCCTGGAGACTCGGTTCAGTGCAGCGTGGAGACTGGGATTGGTGCAATCTGGAAATTGTCTATTGCAGTCTGGAGACTGCGCCCGCTGCGATCTGGAGACTGGGACCTGTGTAGTCTCGAGACTGGGCCAGGTGCAACCTGGAGACTGGGCCCAGTGCTGTGCAGACTGTGTCCGATGCGTTCTGGTGTCTGGACCTGGTGTGGTCTGGGGACTCGGCCCGGTGCAGTGTACATACTGTGACAGATGCTGTCTGAAGACTGGGCCTGGTATAGTCTGTCGAGTGGGCCTGGTGTACTCTGAATACTAGGACCGGTGTGGTCTGCGGACTCAGCCTAGTGCAATCTGCAGACTGGACCCAGTGTTATCTGGAGACTGGTTCTGGTGTAGGGTGGAGTCTGGGCGCAGTGCGATCTGGAGACTGGACCCGGTGTAGCCTCGTGATTGGGTCTGGAGCCTCGGCCCAGTGTGTTCTAGGGACTCAGCCCTTTGCATTCTGGCAACAGGGCCCGTTGCAGTCTGGAGAGTTGGCCTACTGTGATCTGAAGACTCGGTGCTGGAAAAGACCATCGTGAAGGGACAGTAAATTAAGCCTTATATTTTCACTTTTCTCTTCTGCTTGACTTTGATTTATTATTATTTCAATTTTGTAACACCTACCTTAGAATCTGTACCTAGGCATTTTTACATAAGATGTCGTCATAAGCGAGGTCATTGCAAAATATCACTGCATTCATTAGAGTGTATGTGACATGAGGCCAATTCATTTCAAGAGTGGGAAACTCACTGTCATTGATGTTTTTCCAAACAAAGCTGCTGTTTGTGCAGTGGTATCAGGAACGAGAGTGGGGGAGTGAAGAGGGAAAGTTTGATCACTATTTCAATGGATTCACTCCGGAATCAACAGAAACCCAAATAGTCCGAGATGCAGATGCAGAGATAGACACTTTAATACTGCAAAGCACACCCACAACGAAAGAGATGAACACACACACACACACAGACACACACACACAGACAGTCTGCCCCTCACGCCTGATCTGCCTTTCAATAAGATCATGGCTGATCTGATCTCGGCCTCAAGTTTATTTCCTCTTGGGAGATAAGGAAATGTACTTGACTGTGCTGTTCGAGTAAGAGAACATTTGAACCAATGACTGGAATTCTCCTCGTTTAAATATAGTTCTGGAAATGGGAAGGACTAGTCCACAAATTAACGATATAAATTGTGGCCAAGCACAGTTTATTAGCCAGGAAAAGTTCAGCAGATGATTTCGGAAAGCTGTTTATAGGTATAGGGATGTCATGAAAATGGGAATCATTGAAATTCGAGATAACGAGAGTTCCAGAACAGTCTATTCCTGCTCTTGTGAAGGGCAATGCTGGCAGGAGAAGGGAACAGGACAGGACAGGGAATCGTGAGGTACTCACCAAATAAAATTATGAACTGCTGGGATCAAATGAAACTCCTGAGCATACGGGGTGTAGGAGTACACTTCCGAGGAAAATCAAGAGGTCAAAAAAAGGACATGCGATTACTTTGGCTGATAAGATTAAGG
>NW_025210967.1:8278-17644 GCF_004010195.1 Chiloscyllium plagiosum
AAAAGAAAACATAGAAACACAGTTAACACTTCATCAATGTGTTTCTTAAGCCCCTGACCGCGCTGGGTTCACACTCCTCACTAGGTTCAACCTCCCTCATTCTGCTGCCTTCCAGCCTGTTCCTGCTTGATGGGTGAGATCGCACAAGAATATAGTTTGCAAGTATTTACCATCGAGGAAGAAATGCAAACGAGGACACTAGCGGAAACAAGAAAAAGTGATGTTTTGAAACGAGGCCACGTTAAAGAAAAGGCAGTGCTGGAGGTCTTAAATGCATAACCATAGACAAATAAGCAGGACCTGTTCAAGTTTATCCCAGGTAATTGTGGGAAGTGGGGAAAAATGCAGGGCCTTGAGCTGAGATATTAGTATTCTTCCCCAGAGTTCTGAGGAAGGGTCAGTGGTTCCAAAACATTAGCTCTGACTTCTCTGCATAGATGCTATTAAACCTACTAAGCTTTCCCATTACCTCTGTCGTTGTTTCTGAGTTACCAAACCTGCAGTTCTTTCAATATTTTATTTATATCATTGATAGCAAATCGTGATGTGTGGGAGGACTGGGGGCATCTAATGTTGTGACTTTAGTTTTAAAAAGGCTGCAAGAAAAAGTCAGAGTACGACAGATTGGTGAGTCATATCAGGGCTGGGGAATTCTTTGGAGGAGATTCGGAGAGATAGGATTTACATGCATTTAGAAAGGCAAGGACTGATTAGGGATAGTCAGCATGTTTTTCTTTCTTCTGTGGGAAAACGTGTCTCAGAAACTACATTGCAATTTTTGACGAGGGGACCCAGAAGATAGATGAAGGTAAAACAGCATATGTTGCTTATGTGGACATTAGTGAGGCTCAACAGAATTCGTCATGGTCGACTGTTTAATAAGTTTAAATCACAGAGGTTCAGGGACAGCCAGCCAGCTTGACAATAGGAGACAGAGCGTGCTGGGAGAGATTTGTTGTTCGAACCGGTGGCCTCTGTCCAGAAGTGTGGCAAAAGGATTAGGCTGCTGCTGTTCATTGATTTTGTAAATGATTTGGATCAGAATGTAGAAACCATTGATAGTAAGTTCGTAGGTGAAACCAAAATTTGTTATATTGTGGACAGTGAAAAGGGCTATTTATGAGAACAATGAGATCCTGAGCAACTGAGGTATTGGGCCCAGGATTGGCAGATGGAGCTTTATGCAGACAATGCGTGTTGTTGCATTTTGCTCGACAAATCAGGACAGAATTTATTCAGTTAACGGTAGGGCACTGGGGAGTGTCACCAAATAGAAAATCCCAGGTGTGCAGTTGCATTGTTCCATGAAATTATAGATGCCGGCAGATAGGACAATGAAGAGGTGTTCGGCACGCTTGCCTTTTTGTACATCTTGATATGGCAGTACAAAGGAATGGTAAGATCGCACTTGAAGTACTGAGTACGTTTCTTCTAGCCCTGTTGTGAGAAAGATGTTGTTAGCTGGAAAACGGATAGAAATATTTAAAACGACATGACAGAGACCGGATGATTTGAAATATATGGGTAGGCTGGGAGTTTGTTCCCTTTGTGTCGAAGGCTGAGGGGTGACTTTAAAGAGGTTTATAAAATCATGAGAGACATGGACAGGATGAATAGACAAGATTATTTCCCCATGTTTGGGTGTCAAAAACCAGACAGTTAAGGTTTAATGTGTGAGGGAAAAGCGTTAACACTGATGTGAAGGGCAGTTTTTTTCTGACAAAGGGCGGTGTTTATATGTGAGAAGCTGTCAGAGGAAATGTAGAGTCGAATATAATTACAACGATTAAAAGAAAATTGGATGGGTTCGTGAATAGGAAAGGTTTAGAGGTGTTTGTGCCAAAATATGAAGAATACAAGTCATTGACTTTAGGAAATCTGGTGAGCATGGACGAGTTGATCCGAAGGGGCTGATGCATATTGCATGATTCTAAAAGTTTATGATTCTATATCTCCACATACATCACTAATTCTTCATTGCTCTCAATTCAGTTTCAATTCAAAATTCTCCATACAGACTTTCAATGATCTAGCTCTCTGAACTTTCTTAAATAGAGAATTCCTGACGTAATATGGTCCGGTAGAGCACAGCAGCAGCAGAAGCACAATTATGTTCAAGTACAATCCACAACTTATTGCCCGAACTTACACCTCAATCTACCATCACAATCAAGCAGATCTACGGTTCAGTGACGGGTGTGCGTGAACATGTCAGTGTCAGAATCATGTGCACCTAAACCTAATGACAACGTGTTAAAGCTCCAGCATTTGACTGCTTACATTCCAAACAGTAGGGCTAACGTCTGGTAGAGAGAGCGATATGATCCCAAGAGCAACAGACCAGCAGTCCTGCCACATTCAGTCATAAATGGTGATGGACTGTTGAATAACTCACTGAAGGTGTGGGGTCTACAAATATCCGCAAAAAAACAGAGATAACAGCCATGTGCATCAGTCGAAACGTCAAGGAAGTAGTCTCTGCATCATCCTCAAACAGAAGTGCTGATTCGATGATCCAAATCACACTTGTCATGATACCCACAGAATCACAGATGCCAGCCATCAACCAATTCGAGTTGCTGCACGTGACAAGAAGAAACAGCTGAACACAGTAGGCTTGACAAAGGCATTGGGCCCAATACCATTCCTGAAATTGGATTGAAGACTTGTGCTGCAGAACAAAACGTGTCCCTGAGGAAGATGTTTAATTTCAGATTTGAAATCTGAAATCTGCCTGGCATCGTAGAAAATAACTAAACTATGTTCAGTCCAAAGAGGGCCACAACCTGACCATTTAGCATGCCCACAGTCCCATCACAGTAGACACATGAGTCGCTTTCGTTTTGTCTGAGCTGTTCAGCAGCACAGAAATAAGCTGTTCAATTGGTTTCTGATCGGTCCTAATGTGGAGAATTTGTTGTTTTGGAAATATCACTAGATTTCTAATACAGACCAGGTTAACTCTCTGGCAGTGGGTGAGTGTTAAAAATAATCAATAAAATATCCAAAGCAAAAATCTGGCGTCAATACTAGTGACCACGAAGTCACCATCGATTGGATAAACTAATTAGCTTCACCAATGTACTTTCAGGAAGTGAATTTCCCGTGTTTTCCTGGTTTGGCTTAAAAGTGACTCCAGTCACACAGACATATGATAAACTATTCAATCATCTCTGAAACTGCCAAGCAAGGCACTCGATTGTCTCAAACTACTCCGACGTCTTAAAGAATGAAACTGGCGACAACACGGCACCAGCTTTGAAATCGGAAAAGGAAATGTAAAACACATTAAACCCTGCAGATGCCTCCTGCCAACCATCTGACAGCTTGTGACAACACTTACAGAGCTTCCCCACAGACTGCACACAAATATCGGGAAAGGAGTAGGCGACATTCCATGATCTTTCCACTTCAAATCAGATCGTTTTATTCCTGTTCGCTGTTTCGTGTCAGCTCCTCTATTCTAAAACCATCTCAATATTTCGGCCCCACTCCTATAACATTTGACTTTGCCCACTTGGCCAGAGTGTTGATCAAAAGTCTTTCTGAAGATTTAAATGCATTGCATCCATTGCTTCTCTGTAAGCATCAACCAGTCAATTCCTCAAATATGTTTATCATTACATGTTGACTTGTCTACACGGCGACCTATTACATAGGAACATAAAAGCTCTGACCAGGAGTAGGCTGTCTGGACCTTCGAGCCTTCTTTGCAATTCAGTAAGATCACAGCTGATCTTTTCATGCTCTCAGCCCGACATACCTGCTCTCTCGCCATGATCCTTAATTGCTTTACCGTTCACAAAGTTCTCTATCTTAGCTTCAAAGACATTCAATGACAAAGACTCAACGACTTCATAAGCCAAGGAATTCCACAGATTCACAGCCTTCTTAGTCAAGAAGTTCCTTCTCAATTCATTCCGAATTCTGATACCCAGAGGTTTGAGGCTATGCTCTCTTGTCATAGTTTCACCTGCCATTGGAAACAACCTCTCTACTTCTATAGTATCTATTCCCTCCATGATTTCACGTATTTTCAATAAGAGCTTCCCCTCATTCTTCTAAATTCCAATAAATAGATAATCACAGTGAAGTCAGTCTCTCCTCATAAGCCAATCCACTCAACTACGGAATCAACCTTGTAAACCTCCTCTGCAATAACTCGAGGGTCAGTATTTCTTTTCTTAAGTAAGAAGACCAACACTTCATGATGTACTCCAGGTGTGGCCTCATCAGCACGTTATACATCTGCAACATGAACGCGCTGCTTGAAACTCAATCTGTTTCGCAATGTAGGGCAAAATTTCATTTGCCTTCGTAATTAGCTGTTGTTGTTGAAGGACTAACCTCTGTAATTAGTGCACAAGAACACTCAGTTTCCCTTTCACAGAAGCATGCTGCAATCTTTACCTTTCAAATAATTGTTCCATTAATACTTTTCCTACCAAATTGGATGATTTCACCTTTATTAATGTTGTACTCCATGTACTAGAGATTTGCCACTCACTTAAACTAGCTGCGTCCCTTTGCAATGTTTCACATTCCTCTGCACACTTTGCTGTACCACTCATCTTATTGTCATCCCCAAAATTTGAGAAAATACTCGTGGTCCGCAAGTCCAAATCGTTCATGTAAATTGTGCATAATTGCGAACCCAACACCGATGACTGAGGCACACCACTAGTCACTGATCAATGAACAGAAACATACTAATTTTTCACACTCTTTGCTTCCTGTTAGCTAACTGATTCTCTATCCATGTTAACATATTAATGGCAATGCCATGCATTTTTACCTTTTGCAGCAGCCTTTTGTGCTCGAATGTTTTTCTGCAAATCTAGATACATCTCATCTACTGGGTCATCGCGTTCGTAATGTCTTCATAGAATTGCGATGGATTAATTCATCATGACCTGCCTTTTAAAACGATGTTGTGTCTTTGCAATGTGATCGTTTCTCTCTCGTTTCCTTAATATTTCTTCTTCATATTAGATTGAATTATTTTCCCATCGACAGAGCTTAAGCTTAACGGTCAAGAATTCCCCACCTTTTGTCTATGTCCCTTTATTAAATAATTTGGTCACACTTGTTGTTCTCGAATCTGCTTGAAGCTGCACCAGACTACAGTGAATTTAGGGAAAAACAAATCCACATGTGCATTTGTTATATCTCCCACCACCTCTATTTATACCCAGGTATGCGTTCCATCCGGGTCAGGAGACTTAACTACCTTTCGCTTCTTTAGCTTGCCCAACACCATACTTTCAGTAATAATGACTGCTTTCTGTTACTCACATACTTTCTTCTCTTTGTCGTTTACTGGCACGTTATTGGAGTCCTCCACCGTTATCCACAGTAAAGTAAATTGTCCAAACATTCACTGCTCACATTTGAACTTGCTTTTGTTATGCTTTCAAATTTAGATGGAGATTATGCTTCAGTCTTTACGTTTCTTGTTAGGTTGCATTCTTGTTCATTTGTTTATTACCTTATCAGTTTATTAGTCCTCTTTTGTTGCGTCCAAAATTTCAATAAATCTACAATATCTGTCATTTTTCTGAGCTACTTTATTTGATCCAATGCAATGTTTAACTTATTTTGTTAACCATCGTTAAATAAAGTTTCCCTTTTGTTATTTGAACGTTGGATAGGTATATGTGCATTGGATACCTTACAGCGTTTCTCTCAATAACAGACATTGCCTGTCTTTCATTAAATCTTTTACATGTAATTTTCGAATTCACTGAAGCCAACTTATTCCTCATGCCTTATGGTATGCATGAATGACATATATACGCGTAATTTAAGAAAATAAATTACTTTGTATTCAGACATCATGTAAAATTCAGTACATGACGATCACTATTCCTAAAAGCAAAGTTTTCATGCAGCTCTTCTGATCAGACAATACCATTTCAAAAATCGACTGATTTCTAGCTTGGTGCTCAACGTACTGCTAACGCAACCCATCTCATACACGCTTTTGAAATCCATTTCGCAGCATGAGCATTTACCTGGGTTAACATTGTTGAGATGCAACTTGAAACTGTCCATTGTTACTGCAGTACCAACAAACCTGCGTATCTAATTTACTGTTTTATAACATGCCCAACATTGTAATACAGCTTTCAATTTGATGCCATCAATGTTTGTTTCTCCTTTCTGTTGTTAAGCTCCAGCTCACCAGATTCTGTGGAATGTGGGTGACGTGAGCTCTGGCGAAATTAATGGTAGATTCAGGCGAGATGTTTGGCGAGTATCGTTGTTACATTTTTACTAGATCTCACATTATGCTAGTGGAGTAGAGAAGGGCAATGATCTTTCAGCAATACTGTGCATTCCCTCAGACAGCTGAGACTGCTACAACCTTGGTGCTGCTGCTATACAGAATCACAGCGAGATCACATCTGGAGTAGTGTGGACAGATTTGATGTCCTCACATGAGGAAACGATACTGGAATTACCGCAGATTATTCCCTGAAATAATCTGTGCAACAAAGCTCTTATTCATAGAATCCGTACAGTGTGGAAGCAGGCCATTTGACACATCGACTTCACACTGATCCTTCGAAGACCATCCCAATCAAACCCCGCCCACTACCCAATCTCTGTATACTGGCATTTACCATCACTGACCCACCGAGCCCCACATTTTCGGATATCATGGGTAATTTAGCTTGGCCAAACCACCAAACCCGCACATCTTAGAAGTGTGGGAGGAAACGGGAGTACCCGATGAAAAACCTTGCAGACGTAGGGAGAATGTGCAACCTCCACACAGACAGAGATCCAACACTGAAAGTGAACCCAGATCTCTGGTCCTGTGAGGCGGCAAATCTCACCACTGAGCTAGCCAGTGTGAGCAACGCAACGCGCCTGTACAATTCCATCCTGGAAATGTGGCATAACAGCATGGAGATTCGATAAGCCCCCAAACATATCATTCAGCAACAGGAGGAGAACAATGAGAGCTTGATCGGCTTTGTCGGTGAGCAGGAGCAGGACAAGCAAGCCATCGAGAATATAATGCCGGAACACCAGCAGGCCATTCAGCCCATCGAGTGTACAAATCATCAACACAATGAGTCCATTCAGCCACTCCTGCCGCTTATACAGCAATTGGAACAGACCTTTTACAGCCCTGTACCGGGTACACAGGAATTAAAAGGGAACGAAGAGGTTATAGAAAGGGATGCCTTTAGAATAACCAACTTCTCTATGGAGTGAAAAGTAGTGAGCAAACTGTTGGGATTGAACTCAAATTGTTAGAGTCTGTTATGGAGGAATTAATAAGAGGCGAATTTCAAAGTCAAGTCAGAATCAATCATAGACAACATGATTTTATGAAGGATAAATCATGTTTGAATGATTTGCCTGAATATCTTTTTCTAAATTATGTCAAGCAAGATGGATAATGGGGATATTATAGATGTATTATATCTGGAGTTAAATTCTGCATTACATAATGCGCCACACAAAAGATTAATGTGCAAGAGATGAGCAAAAGGGTTTCATTTTTAAAAAACTGCATGGAGAGGGGATTGGCTAATCAATGCTGTCCAACATATGGAGTTGGTTGTGTTTGAACTGGGTTGGACAAGATCAAAAATCGCACAGCACCAGGTTATACTCCAAGAGGTTATTTTTTAAAAAAAGACAGGCTTTCAGAGAGCTGCTCGTCCATCGGATGTTAGTGAGAGACAAAGACCTGAGACATCGAACTTAGAACATAGAACATAGAACAGAACAGCACAGAACAGGCCCTTCAGCCCACGATGTTGTGCCCACCATTGATCCTTATGAATGCACCCTCACATTTCTGTGACTATATGCATGTCCAGCAGTCTCTTAAATGTCCGCAATGACCTTGCTTCCTATCGACTCTATCTATGCCTCTCATTATCTTGTATACCTCAATTAGGTCCCCTCTCCTCCTCCTTTTCTCCAATGAAAAAAGTCCAAGCTCAGTCAACCTCTCTTCATAAGATAAGCCCTCCAGTCCAGGCAGCATCCTGGTAAACCTCCTCTGAACCCTCTCCAAAGCATCCACATCTTTCCGAAAATAGGGCGACCAGAACTGGACGCAGTATTCCAAGTGCGGTCTAACCAAATTTTTATAGAGCTGCAAAAAATCTCACGACTCATAAACTCAACCCCCCTGTTAATGAAAGCCAAAACACCATATGCTTTCTTTACAACCCTGTCCACTTGGGTGGCCATTTTAAGAGATCTATGTACCTGCACACTAAGATCCCTCTGTTCTTCCACACTGTCAAGAATCCTATCCTTAAACCTGTACTCAGCTTTCAAATTCAACCTTCCAAAATGCATTACCTCGCATTTAACCAGGTTGCACTCCATCTGCCACCTCTCAGCCCATCCCTGCATCATGTCAATGTCCCGCTGTAGCCTACAACAGCCCTCTATACTATCAACGATACCTCCAAAGTTTGTGTCTTCTGCTAACTTGCTGAGCCATCCTTCAATCCCCTCATCCAAGTCATTAATAAAAATTACAAACAGTAGAGACACAATAACAGAGCCCTGTGGAACACCACTCATCACTGATTTCCAGGCAGAATATTTTCCTTCTATGACCACTCACTATCTTCTGTTGGCCAGCCAATTCTGTATCTAGACAGCTAAGTTCCCCTGTATCCCATTCCTCCTGACCTTCTGAATGAGCCTACCATGGGAACCCTTATCAAATGCCTTGCTGAAGTACATGTACACCACGTCCACAGCTCGACCCTCATCAACCTTTCTAGTCAGATCCTCAAAGAACTCGATATGGTTTGTGAGGCATGACTTACCCCTCACAAAGCCGTGTTGACTGCATTTAATCAAGCCATGCTCTTCCAATTGGTCATAAATCCTATCCCTCAGAATCCTTTCTAACATATTGCAGACGACAGACGTGAAATTTACTGGTCTGTAATTGCTGCTGATTTCCCAATTTCCTTTCTTGAAGAGAGGTATTACATTTGCCTCTCTCCAGTCCTCAGGTACGACTCCAATGCAGAGCGAGGATGAAAAGACTTCGCAAGTGGCGAAACAATTGCATTTCTCGTTTCCCAAAGCAGCCGAAGACAAATCTTGTCCGGGCCTGGCGACTTGTCAATCGTAATGTTTGACAAAGTTTTCAGCACATCAGCTTCCTCTCTCTCTATTCATTCCAGCATGCATACCTGCTATTCAAAGGTTTCGTTGACGACAAAGTTCGTTTCCTTCGTAAAGACAGAAGCAAAAAACTCATTTATGGCTTCCACTACCTCCTCAGACTCCACACGCAAGTTCTCTATGCTATCCCTGATCGGCCCTACTCTTTCTTTGACCATCCTCTTATTCCTCACATAAGTGTAAAAT
>NW_025210967.1:17926-21183 GCF_004010195.1 Chiloscyllium plagiosum
ATTTATTCATCACAAGCAACAACTGTTCCTTAAACAGTCTCCACATGTCTATACTGCCTTTACCATGGAACAATTGCTCCCAGTCCATGCTTCCTAACTCATGTCTAATCGCACCATAGTGTCCTCTTCCCCAATTAAATTAGATTAGATTAGATTACTTTCAGTGTGGAAACAGGCCCTTCGGCCCAACAAGTCCACACTGACCCGCTGAAGCGCACCCACCCATACCCATTCCCCTACATTTACCCCTGCATCTAACACTACGGGTAATTTAGCGTGGCCGTTTCACCTAACCTGCACATTTTTGGACTGTGGGAGGACCCGGAGGAAACCCACGCAGACACGGGGAGAATGTGTAAACTCCACACAGTCAGTCGCCTGAGGCGGGAATATCCTCCCATTTTGCCTAATCATCTCCTTCTCCATAGCTATGTAGAAAGTGAGGCAGTTCTGGTCACTATCACCAAAATGCTCTCCCACCACAAGCTCTGATACCTGCCCCGGCTCGTTACCGTGCACCAAGTCCAGATTGGTCTCTCCCCTCGTCGGCCTGTCAACGTACTGAGTTAGGAAACCCTCCTGAACACACCTTACGAAAACAGCTCCATTCAAATCTTCTGCTCGAAGGAGGTTCCAATCAATATTGGGAGAGATAAAGTCACCCATTACAACAACCCGACTACGTCCACACTTTTCCAAAATCTGCCGAACTATGCTTTCTTCAATCTCCCTGCTGCTATCAAGAAAAGATCAAAGGGTTGTACAACTCATGCGTATGAATAGAATACATCTCAGCTGGTTATTAAATTTTTAATCAGTTAGAATAGAGGTGCAGGTTATGGTTGATTAATATGCAAATAGTAGAATTTATTTCAATTTACTCTCTGAAAATTACTTCTGGCATTGTCGATGTGAAGACATTTCGGGTCGGACAATGTATTTTAGGTGTGAGGTCATGTTCACAGTCTGTCTGTGTCTTAAACTGCAGTCAATTGTTTTCTTTTCTAAAGGCGGAGTTTTCAAAATACCACATTGAATGACTGTCTCCAAGTTGCAAGTTTTTTTTAACAAAATAGAATGTATTTGCAAATATAAATGCGCAAATGTGAATTAACCCCACAGACTTGTACGTGCATGCGTAAGTGAGGGAGAGGTGGAGTGTCTGCGTGGCGGGGAGAGAGAGAGTTTGTGCGTGAGAGAGAGTGAGGGCGGGTGTGTTTGTGAGTGTGGGTGGGAGCGAGAGATTGTGAGTGTGCGTGCATGTGTGTGAGAGAGGCCAGTGTGTGTGTGCGAATGTGAGAGATGGAGAATGTGCATGAGGGAGAATGTGTGTCAGTGTATGTAAGGGGGAGAGTGAGAGAGTGCGCAGTTCCAGGCTAAGATATAGACAGATACGGCCAATTCTGTTCCCCCCACATACTAACTCCAACGATTTAGAGCTTCCCCTCTCTGCGGCCACGGATCCATTTTTTATTCACGTTGTAGACCCATATTTTGATTCCACAGTCTCCACACTAGGTCCAGAGTTGTATCACCAATTCCTCATGTCTCCCTGAAGGTCGGAGGGAGCTCAAATCGTAACATCCAGCAAACCATCCCAAGCACCTCCACCAACTTTTCAATAGCAGGGGTCAGTCAGAAGTCACTCAGCTACAAGTTAGATGACTGGCCCTTTACAACAACATTCGATGGGCTTCCTCGTATTACTGACAGAAAGACCAGTTGACACGGACAAACACAGGTGTTCAGTGGAAAGGCACTGACCAAGTTTCAGAAACATGAGTCTAAGTTGCCGACTACCACCTCCCCCCGCGAAGTCAGATAATGGTGGGTCCAATCATAAGAATGAGAACGTTGAATAAAAACATTGCCAGATCAGTTAAATGTTCCAATAGCTCAAGTTCGTAATCTGCCTCACAGAACCTGTCCAGACACCATAAACTGGGAGAGGGTATTAACCAGAATGGAGAGCTCTGCAGACTCTGCTTCTCGACTACTCCATAAACTGGATTCTCTGCCCAGCAGGGAGAGCATTGAAATTTTTTGCCAGTATATTGTAACTATACTTGCACTCGAGAAATGCCTTGCATGGGAAGAGTTGCAATCCATGCTGTGAGTGACAGTCATGGGCTCCCATAAATATATGTCTCAATCTCTCCAATGCACCAGCAGAACCTTATAGATCATATGTGTTTGTATATGCACTTGTTGGTGGCAGTAGATATGAAAATCGTTGCTTGACAAATACCTCACATGGAAGAAATCAGTATACATGAGAACAAGTAGCAGGAGTTTGGGTGACCAACACAGAGAGATTGAAGACCGTGTCATAGACAGAGGTGATTACATGCTCATGAACATTAAAGCAACGGCATTGCCAGTCCCAAAAGCAATATATATCAGTCCGCACAGGAACGTCGGGATTTTGGTGTGAGTTCAGATATGAGACATGGAGTATCGATTCAGATTTGATTCTGCAGGTTTGAAGTGGGGTTTGTCATCAACAGACTATTGCAATATTAAGATTGTATTTTATAGCTCAAGGTTGAAATAACAGATGGGATGAGCCAGTGAAATATATTCTGGAGGGGTTAGTAGTTACACTTAAGAATGGTCATGTTAAGAATCAGCTCATGGCCAAATGGATCATCACGGTTGTGACTCGTCTGTTTCAGCCTCAGGTATTGGCCAGGGATGGGATGGGGTCAGAGGAAAGAACTGTGGTTTGTAACCAGAACAGAAGACAGAGACCTCCGTTCTTTCAATATTTAAATAGGAATAGCAGTGATACAATGAATCGTGGTTCATTACTGAAACTAAGTATATCAATCCACAAGGCACATTAGCAGTGAACTAAATAGGGAGAGTAAGAATGAACAAGTTCATTGTTGTTGTTCGTAGTAGTTTGTCGACTGAATATCCGGAGGTAAGAATAACTAAAAAGAATGGTAATACAATCACGCATGGTCAATGCAAGTAATAAATGGATTGTTACCAGCGACCCCAACAATAGTCAGGTCGGATAATAAAAATGTTGAATAATGTAAACTGCACATTGGATCCTGGATTGTTATGGGCACCAGAAATATGTAGAAAGTATCCAAATATAATCTGATAAACTCTGGTCAATTGTTTGAAATTTTCAGTCTATTGTTCTCAGATTCTATCCCATCGCTGGATTTTTTTATATTCTAATGTTCTCAGTTTCTGAACTGTCCTCGACCTCTCTTCGGTCTTAAAGATCCCTGTTAGTGCTG
>NW_025210968.1:0-844 GCF_004010195.1 Chiloscyllium plagiosum
ATGCAAAGGATATTGAGAACTGCACTTGTTCAGAAGCATCACTGTGTAGAATGCCGTATGGAGAGCATCTGTGAAATGGTTGTACAGGACATTGTGAAAAGGACAAGTGGAGATAATTTACAAACTGTCTGAAGTGCAAACATCAGGGTAGATAAATCCCCTGGGCCAGACGGGATATACCCTAGATTTCTCCAGGAAGCGAGTGAAGAGACAGTTGCGTCTATAGCGAAGATATTTGCGTCCTCACGGTCCACTGGAGTGCTGCCAGATTTTGGAGGTAACAAATGTTATTCCCTTGTTCATGCATTGGAATTGGGATATCCATGCGAATTGCAGTCGGGTAAGTCTTATATCAGTGATGGGCAAAAGTTTGGAGAGATTTCTGAATGACAGGATTTATAATTACTTACAAAACTGCAGTTTGATTAGAGATAATCAGCGTGGCGTTGTGAGGGCGAGATGATAACTCAAACTTTTTCGAATTCTTTGAAGATGTGACAAAACACATTGATGAAGACAGAGCAGTTTTTGCAGTGTACATGGATTTTTGCAAGGCCTTCGATAAGTTTCCCCATGGTAGGCTCATTGAGAAAGTAAGGAGGCATAGGATACAGGGAAGCCTTGTCTTATGGATAAACAATTGGCTGGCCCATAGAAGAAAGACTGTGGTGGCAGGTGGAACGTATTCAGCCTGGAGCTCGGTGACCAGTGGAAATCCACAGGGATCTATTCTGGGATCTTTGCTTTCTATGAGTTTCATAAATGACTTGCACAAGACAGTGGAAGCGTGTGTTAGTCAGCTTGCCGATGATACGAAGGTTGGTGGAGTTGTGGATAGTGTGGA
>NW_025210968.1:1684-5464 GCF_004010195.1 Chiloscyllium plagiosum
TCTATTTTTGTTTAACTTCATAATGAAGCTGACCTTGCAACACTTGCATTTTAAACGGTTTTCCCAAATATAATCAGGTAATTTACCAGCGTTTACCACAGGAAGTAATTGGATACTGCCCTTACGTCGTGTTAGATCACTGCTGTGAAACCTGTTACTTAACTCAAACACCCGGAAAAGCTCAACTTGCTTTATAATCCGTTAATGTAGGACAGAGAACTCATAAATTCTACTATTTACAACTCTAAGCACCCTTTCCCTTAAATACTTATTACCTGCCTTCAACTCTATAACAACATACTATCCAAATAAACATGTACTAAAATTGCATCAACTTAATTTCAAAACCACACAGCGGCCTGTCGTTGTTGGTGTCTGACATCCCAAGGCTGTTGAGCTCCATGGGTGATTTTCGGGATTTTGGAACAGAGAACTGAGAAAAGTACAGCACAGAACCGGCTGTTCGGCCCACGATGTGTGCCGAGGATTATTCCTAACATACACACTCCTCAATTCACTACTGTCAATGTGCATGTCCAGCAACTACTTAATGACTCTGCTTGCACCATCACCGCTGGCAATGAATTCTATGCATTCACAACTCTGTGTGCAAAGAACCTACTTCTGATTTCTCCTCTATAGCTTCCTCCCAATATCTTAAACTATGACCCATCGTGTCCTGGGGAGAAGTCTCTGGTTATTGACATTATCCATGCCTTTCATTACCGTGTATACCTTCGAACTTCATCAATCTGTCGTGCTATTTCCTCAAAGAACTCAATAAGATTTTTCAGGCACGTCCTGCCCCTCACAAAGCCATGCTCACTGCCTTTAATCACGCTATGCTTTTCCAAAGAGTCATAAATCCTATCCCTCAGATTTTTTCCAAAGCTTTGTTAATCACAGACGTAATACTGACTGCTCTGTAATTGCCAGGAATTTCCCTATTCCCCTTCGTGAACAACATTCGTCTCCCTCCAATCGTCTGGTATGAATCACATGGCGAGTGAGGAAGCAAAGGTCTTTGCCAGCGGCTTGGCAACATCCTTTCACACTTCCCGGAGCAACCTAAGATAAATCTGGTCTGGCCCTAGGTACTTATCAACCTTAATATTTGGCAAACCCTCCAGCACGCCAACTTCATCAATCTTTATCGGTTCAAACCTGTTTCCCAGCTCAACAAAGTTCTCATTCACAAGCAGGTCCCTTTCCTTTGTGAAAAGGGAGCAAAACTCTCATTAAGGGCTTCGCCTATCTTCTCAGACTCTACCGACACGTTCCCTGTGCTATCCCTGACCGGCCCTGAGTTCTCCCTGATCATTCTCTTATTCCCCACGTATGAGTAAAATGCTTTGGAGTTCTCCATAATCCTTCCTTCCAATGCTTTTTCGTGTCCCCTTTCTGCTCTCCTCAGTCCATTTTTGAGCTCATTTCCAGTAAGCCTGTAATCCTGTAAAGCTGTGCGAGATCCTTGCTTGCTCCACCTTACCTAAGCAACCTTCTTCCCTTTGACGGGAACCTCCTCTGTTCTCGTCATCATTACTCCATCATCTTACTGCTTCTTGCCTCTGTCCGAGGAAAGAAATTGTGCATTACTCGCAACAACTGCTCCTTTAACAAGCTCAACGTGTCTGTTTTGACCTTTCAGTGGAACAATTGTTCCCAATGTGCACTTTGTAACTCCTGCCTGACAGGCTCATAATTTCCTTTTCCCCAATTAAATATTTTCCGTTGTAAACGGCTCCTTTCCCTCTACAAGACTTAGACAAATGTGAGGCGTTTGTGGTCACTGTCACCAAAGTGCTCTCCCATCGTGACATCTGACACCAGTCTTGGCTCATTGCCAAGCACCAAATCCAAAATGGCCTCTCCACTCGGCGTCTGTCGACATACTGAGTAAGGAGGACCTCCTGAACACACCTGACAGAAATGGTTCCACCTACATCATCTGCAAGAAGGTGGATCCAGTCAATATTTGGAAAGTTAAAGTAACCATTAAAAACAACTCTGCTACATCTGTATTTTTCAAAAGTCTGCCAACCTATGCATTCTTCAGTCTCTCCACGGCTTTTAGGTATCTGCAGACACCCGCCAAATAGGTGACTGCTCCATAGCTGTTCCGAACTTCCACCCCTACTGACTCAGTCGACACACCTTTTTCGACAACCTTCATTTCTGTAACTGTGATGCAATCTCCGATTGGCAATGCTTCATCCCCGCCTCTTTTTCTACCCTCCCTGTTCCCAGCGGGCCCTGCTTCTCTCCGCCCTCTCTCCTCACCCGTCTATTCGAAATGGAATCTCAACTCTCGAGATAAATCCTGTTTTTAAAGTGGCAAGAAACTGACCTACCCGGTAGCCCTCGCTTCACTCCACCCTCTTTCTTCGCCGGTCTATTCAAAATGGAGGCCCAACTTTGAGGTAAGTCGCTTGTTAAGTGCGAAAAAAACAGACCTACAGCCCGCTCTGCTCTCATCCTACTCTCCTCGGTGCTCTGTTGAAAATGGAGGCCGGACTCTCGAGTTAAGTCCCTTTTTAATTGGGAAAATGATGTTTCATCAGAAAAAGGTACCATTGGGAGAGAGTGTTTTGAATGGCATTGTCTCTCTAGATGGTAGTTGGTCTCTCTCAAACTTGTCAAACTGCCGGCTTCTTTATACCCCGAAAATCGAATCGTCCCATTTGTTTGAGGTTGGCAAAAGCAATAAATTCAACTTCAAATCGGCTTTAGTATCCTGGGGCATAATTTAAACTGATTGACTAAATTCGAATGTTTGTCAAAACAGTATTTTCCTGGCAGATACCCTGACATTTACAGGTGATCACTCTATGACTAACTCTCAAAATGCCGGCTTCTGTGTCCCCCAAAGGTCGGAACTTCTCATTGGTTTGATGTTATTAAAACTGTAAATTCAAACTCGATTGGGTTTTAGTATCCTGGGGCAAAATGTAAACTGATTGGTTAAATTCGGATGGACATAACACCGAAAACTCAAGTCGTTTTTCTTAGATAAATGTTAAATATTTTCAATTGTCCAATACCCTCTGAGACCACTCGTTAGTCACATGACAGATGTCTAAAAGCTCTCAGTGCAAAGCAGCATTCATACTCGCTGAATGGTGCAGTATACGACTTCATGTTCATTACAGTAGAATCTGTACATGATAGAGTACAAAACTTTAATGTGCAGGAGGAGGTCATTGGGCTACTGTGTGTGCCTCACCTCCGAACGTCTTCCAAGCTCTCCCATTTGCCAGCCCTACCCTCGAGACGTTTAAACTCATAACTTCGAAATATATATCCTGTTCTCTTTTGAATATTCATCCGCAACTCTCCGAAGCAGTGCATTCAACGTTCTAACACCTGGCTCAGTAAAGAATTGTTTCCTTATCTCACCCCGAGCTCTTTTTCCAGACAGTCTTGAAACTGGAACTCGGAGATGCTGTAATGCTAACCAAATGAAACTATTCTTGTTTTTTCCTGCAAATGCTTTTCCTAATTTTGCGCACAACAATCTGTTCATGTCTTTATTCTGCTCCAGGAAGAATTAATCCAATTTCGTTGTCCCTCCTTTAACTAAATCCTTCATTCCAATTATGTTTCTGACTATTTATAAGGTCACTGGCATTCTTCTACGATGTGATGTGTCTATCTATGTGTGTCTATATATTTGTCTGTATACGCGTGTGCGTGTGTGTGTGTGTGAGATAGATAGATAGATAGATAGGTAGATAGATAGATAGATAGATAGATAGATAGATAGATAGACAGACAGACAGA
>NW_025210968.1:6070-10179 GCF_004010195.1 Chiloscyllium plagiosum
AGATAGATAGATAGATAGATAGATAGATAGATAGATAGATAGATAGATAGATAGATAGATAGATAGATAGATAGATAGATAGATATACAGAGATTGTGAGTGAGAGAGATAGACAGACAGAGAGAGGACAAGTCACCATAATCTCTGGATTACTTCCCATGTCAAATGGTAAAGATCTAAGGACTGAGAAAATCGCGTAGTTTAAGATAAGATTAAAGAGCTAGTCAGGGGTGAGGATTTCAGGTTTTTGTACCATTTGTATCCTTTCCAGGCCAGGTGGGACCTGTACAAAAAGGACAGTTTTGACTTTAACCGGAGGAGATCCAACATCCTTGTCAGAAGGTTTGCTAGTACAAGTCAAGTGGAGTAAACTAATAAACCAGGAGGGTGGGAATCATTGTAGCAGGTCAGATACTGAGCGGAAGCTAGAGGTGAATCGAAGATCAGGTACAGCCAGTCTAATTCATATGGTGCGGGAAGGAATTGTGTCCGAATAAATGATGGAGGTGTGGTGTAGTTTTACCAGGAATTTACAAATAAGGATGGACAGTGTGGGCGATGTGAGTGTGTGAGGTTTGTGAGATTAAGGAGCCAGTGCACAACAAATTATTAAAGGGGAAAGACAAATAAATGAAACAATTTTAAAAATCTTGTACCTCGAAGTACGCAATACTTCGAATGCAATTGATGAGCTGACAGCACAAACTGAGAAAACTGGGTATTTCCTGGCAGGGATTATTGAAACATGGTTACAGGAAGATCAGGACTTGCAGTTAAATGTCCAAGGGCACTCAGTATTCCGGAAGGATAGACATGAAGGTAGAGGAGGTGGAATTCAGATGTTTGTTAAGGGTGACATCAAGATTATACTCAGAAATGTTATTGGCATCAGGGAACAAAACGAAAATGAGTAGAGGTACAGATAAAAAGCAAGGAAATAAATAACTTGGGAAGAATAATTTTCAGCTACTGTGCACCCCTCCCCCCTACCCCACCAAATATAATTCTGATGTAGAAAATAATGAGAGCTTGGAACAAGGACACAATCATGGAATGAACATGCATTGTGCCTCAATTAATCAATATCGCAAGGGTAGCCTCGAAGAACGATTAATATAGTGTATGAAGGATTATTTCTGAAAGCAACATGCCATGGAACTAATCCAAGAACGGGCTACCTTAGATTTGTGACGAGGGTGTGGTGCTGAAAAAGCACAGCCGGTCAGGCAGCATCCCAGGAGCAGGAGAATCGACTTTTCCGACATAAGGTGGACATTGAAAAGATGTCCCCTTATAGGACCGTCTCGAGCATGTCGTCATAAACATAGAGTGAGAGGAGGTCTGTTCAAGACTGAGATAAGGAGAAGCTACTTCTCCAAGAGGATTATCAATCTATCTAATTCATTACCGAAATGTGTCCTGGAGGCAGAGTCAATCCACAGAACGAACAAACAAATATATATGTTTCTGATGAAAAGCAGGGTAAAGAGTTGTCGGGATCAAAGAGAAAAATGCAATTGAGACCGGGACAAGATTAGCCATGCTCATATGACATGATGCAGTGGACAAGAATTGCCTCCTCCCACTCCTAATTCCCATGTTCCAATATTGTTCCGTCGGCAGTCCTATGTTTTTTAGTCATTCTTAATTGTTGGGGTAGCGGCAACCAAGAGATTTGGTTGAGGGAAGTGCAAGATGGCTCGGTGTATGAGGAATAAGACAGACATGAGAGATATGACCACAATCAGGTCTTGTTGGTTGTCAGAGCACTCCTGGAATAGCCGTTTTTCTCATCCCAATTCATGATGTTTCATTGCATAGAGAAAACAAAATCAAAATGTTACAGTCAGACAGATTCTCCTTAACTCCCATGTTCAGAAATATTGTGGCCACATTCCAATGGAATTAGCAATGCAAGACATTTACACCGTGTCCAGAATGTCAGGTTGTAGCAATGCTAACATGTTTTGCTGCCAAGATTATACAGGCAGGAGTGTGGAAAAACACAATAAACCAGGTAACATTAGGAGTTGGAAATGTCGAAGTTTCGTGTCTTTGAAAGGAAAAATGACTGTTGAGGTTGGAAACGAAGAGCGTTGACCATTCGTTCGAGATCTAACGTTTCATTTCTGCAGCTGCAGGCTTTGAACTGGGTGATGGGGCTGCAAAAGACTGCAAATGCTCGAATCCAAAATAGACAAACGAGAGAGTATGAGAACACAACAAGTCAAACAGCTTCAGAAGGTGGAGAAATCGACGTTTCTGGGTTACACCCTAACATTGACTTGTCCACCTCCTAAAGCTCCCTGTCCTGCATTGTTCTTCCAGCCTCCTGACTGTCTATGATGGGGCTAAAAAAAAATGTTAGCATTGCTGCAAACTGATAGTTTGGACACTGTGATGAAAATATTATCTTGTAAATTCCACTGGAATGTGGCCATAATATCTTATTTTTGATAAAAACAAACTCTGGCTCTATTATGGAAGAATATAAACATTGAAAATTTAAGAAAGGGAAAATAAGAAGTGGACATCAGTCTATTGTCACGAAATTGGTGTGTAAAAATGGCAAACTTGTGAAATTGGGGGTAACACTGTGATGCCCTTTGAAGATGTAAATTGCTTTTCGTGCGTAAAACAGAGAAACAAACGTCTATGGGTAAGCAGTTTTTCGGTGCCCAAATTGACACAATGTAGAAAAGCCATTCAGGTATTTGGTCCAAGCAGCAGTTTTAACCAGACAACAGTTTCAATTCAGCCAATTAATTTTAAAATGTACTTGGAGAGGAATGATCCATTTTAGTGTTAACAATCTGAAATCAATAATGTTGTGAGAACTTGTTCTGTCCACGGGAGATACATAAGAGAGGGGCAATTGGATAGATCTGGAGAGTCAACTGTCATCTGAAAAAGCAGTGAGAGCACAATGTCTTCTGAGGAAGAAATATTGGGTTTGCACAAGAAGTCTCCCTGCTCTGACGAAAAGGCATTATCAATCTGTAAATGCACACAGCAGGCTTAGCAAATACTCATGACACTAAAACATAAGCAAGATGGCATTTCAGATAGTGAAAGACTGCGGAAGGAGATACAGAAAGTTCAGGAGAATACATTCTGTATTATCTTTGAGAAACGAAGTTTTAATTTATTGCCCTTGATAACAAAGGAGCTGTTAGTAGAACCTGTGGTTTTGAAGCAGAATTCCAGCACAATCTTGTTAATTGCACAATAAGTACTTAAGTATGGAATGATTATTCAGTTTGTTAGCAATTTGTTCACTGTCAGAGTTAGAATCAGAGGATCCCTACAATGTGGGAAAATGCTCATCGGCCCAATAAGGCCACACAGACCCTCCCAGGAGTAACCCACCTGAATGCATTGCTCTACTCTACTGTCCTATACTTACCCCTGACAAATGCATTCCTCACTTACAATATTGGCAATTGAGTATGGCCAATTCATGTAACCAGCACATGTTGGGATTGTAGGAAGAAATCCACGCGTACACGGGAGAACAGGTAAACAACACACAGACAGTCGCCCGAGGCTGGAATCGTCCCTGTCATTGTGAGGCAGCAGTGATAACCACAGAGCCACCATCCCGCACCTCGATAAATAGATCGTCATGTTATTACGATGCAATGCAAATGTTAATACCTTCTGAAACAGAATAGATTCATAAGTATAGAAGATTTTCTCCAGTTTTGCAGGGAAATAGTGGGACCACATCGAGAGTGCTGTGAGCATAATGACATAAAAAGCAGTCTCGAAAATATTCATTCAACTGACTCCTGTGAGGAGCATTTATCTCAGGACAAAGTCTTGTCCAGATTAGTCCTGAATCTATTGGAGTTCAGACAAATGGCACATGATCCCGTTGAAATCCATAATATTCTAAGCAGTATTTTCAAGTTGAACGCTGAAACATTATTTCAATTCGTGCAAGAGATTTCCAGAAATGAATGGAATGTGAAACTGGAGAATATCGCAGTGAAGGAGATGGTGATTGTTTTAACCTACTCAAAGGGTTGTGCGTACGTGAAACTCTCTTCCCAGAGAATGAGAGAAGGTAACACATTGATTATTCTTTCCACAGACGCAGTTTATTG
>NW_025210968.1:13495-16441 GCF_004010195.1 Chiloscyllium plagiosum
TTCTTCAGAATGTACCAGAATGTTCATGGCTAAAACTATATAGAATCATACAATGAAAAAGAGGCCTATTGAGTCTGCACCAATAAGTACATATCCAAAGGCATTGAAAAGTTTGTGAAGTAGCTGCCTCGACCGTTGTCCGAGGCAGTGCATTCGAGACACATACCACCCTCCCGGTTCCAAAGAAATTCCACATGTCCTCTCTCAATCTCATCCCTCTTACTTTAAATCTGTGTTCCTTTGTTATTAACCCTTCGACTAAAGGGAGCAGCTGTTGTCTATCCCTACACCTTCTGCTTTAGTACACGTCCTCAGCCTTCCCTATTACAAAGAAAAGCCGAGCAAACTCCCCTCCCCTTAATAGTTTGAGTACTGTCTTGTCTTGTTACTTCTGCCGTGCATCATCTCACATTTATCAGCGTTATATTTTATTGGCTATTGATCTGGCTATATGCATAATCGGTTTGCTCAGTCCTGTAAGCTAATACTTCCCTCCTCACTACGATCCACCCGGCTGATCATTGTGTCATATACAGCATGATTTATCATTCTACTGTCCCCATCTTCCACATTCTCAACATCATCATTTATGAATATCACAAGCATGCCTTTATTTCCTTCCTGTTCTCCAGTTGTTATTCACAGAAGAAGAATTAAGAAATCCAGTCTCTTGCTGTTCTTATTTTGGAGAATTTACAGAGTGAGTAGTTAAGGTCATTTATAAGGGAGCCACAAATAGCATTTCTAAGATTGAGCTTAAATCACCTTTCGCACTGTGCCCGACTGCATGTTGTATTCATTAAGCTTGTAAATAATTTAGGATGGACTGGGTTTTGGTACCTTGCAATTCAATATTTGTACTTTCCATGGCACTGGTCTGTGTTGTTTGTCAATTTCGCTGCAGTAGTCAGAGCTGAAGAATTTTCTCATCGTCTAGATGGACACAGACTCATTCATTGTTTGTTGACTGGACGAGTGTGATGAGGATAAAGATTCAATTAGATGGCACATTCTAGACAAATTTCAGAGGGTGAAATTATATTCTCATATCTCGTTTGAATTGGAAGTAAATTCTGAGAACAAACAATTCTGTTGCACAAATTGTTAAAAAAAAACCTTCAAAAATGTTGAAAGACCACAGCAGAGACGAACTTGATGGAGACACCGAAATACAGAATGAATTTACAATCTCAACAAGAATCACGTGATAGAAAACAGGTAGAAGAAAGATTTTCTTAATTTTCAATGATTTTCCTGAACAGTGATGTTTTCTCAACTGATCTCACTTCTCCAAATATAAGCTTTTCTTGCCACTAAAACTACATCTGCCACTCCTCCTCCTCTTTTATATTGTTTCTTTAATTTCCGACTTTCTTTAGACGATCCCCTCTGCTGCTACGTACCTTCTACAAACGATTTCCCTTCACACAATTCTTCTGCCGTTCACCACTGCAAGTTACACCAATTGTCCAGTTTGTCTCAATTCACAAAGGCCATCTGTTACACTTTTTGCTTTTCAACAGGGAAGATGGAATCTTTTGGCTTCTGTTTTGATATTAGTCATCAGTAAATGATGACACTGAGATGATCAATGTGTAACAGGATGAGGAAATCGTGTGTGTCTGCCACTGTCAGATGCACCACGAGCGGGGTGGTTCTGTTGCCCGTAGCACAGAGTGTAGCTTCTTTCCCTCTGTCTGTCACAGCGCTTAACCAAACAGCCTCATCACACATAGAAAAACCCCTGCTCAGAATCAGGAGTCCAAGCATCAGTATTCCTTAAAACATTGTGAGGACAGTGAGCATATTGTTCCAACAAGATGTGTTCTGCCATTTTGCTCTTTATTATTTTAATTGATGTTCCAATGTCATTTGAGGTGGGACCAAAGTAACTTCCATCATTATCAAAGTACAATTTCACTGTGATCAATGGGAATCGGATGGAAACTCTATGTTGGTAATTTCCTCAGTGAGCAATGGGAAACCAATACCTACAAGTTGTCTTCCAAGTAACATGCCATTTTGAATGAGGACTAATATATTGTTCTTTCATTAACATTTGCTAAAACTCTTGTAATCACCTTAAATCTGTGTGTGTATCTGCACCACTTAAACAGAGACGGTTCAGGAAGGCAGATCCCCAACATATTCCCCAGAGCTTATTGGGGATGATAAATAAATCCTCTCTTGCTAGTTCCTTCCAAAACTCTGGTTGAACTTGTCCTGTAAAAATATCAACATATGTATTATGTTTTCACAGTTTGGTCGGAAGTGTCAGGAATGTCAGATCTTGCTGGTTGAGTGTTACCCCAGTGTACACAGGACATTACAAAAAGATTACGATCCCGATTGTTTTCAGTTTGTTACTTGCTGAGGACAGATCATGCGATTTCAATCATACTGAGTTCAACATTTTTCTCTGTCGAACAGCATCATGGCCCATTGTCTCAAGGCTACACCACTTTGCATTTCTGTTTCATCCTCTTGCTCATTCATGTTGCAAACCGTTTTCCTTTCCTTTCAAGCATCAAAGCCTACAATATGCAACAACTTTGGGATGCCCATGACCCTCCGGAGCCTTCCTCCTCTCTCCTACCGTACCCTGTACTCCATCCCCTCCTCCAACCTCACCTCCTGTCATATATTCACCGTCCCTCCTAACCTTCCACTCTCAGATTGAGAACATTCAGGACTCGACGTCCGGCAAATGTCTCATTTTAATCCCTTGCGGTCCCAAATTAATAAATTTCAGGCACGACATGACGTTGAATCCTCCTTCCACTGTGTTCTCTCCCGTGCTTACGTCTTTGGACAAGAGTACTCTCTGCGTCCAACAGACCATATCACCCAGCACCAACATCCTCTCTCCAACTGGGCCCTTCCCTCTGTGCTTTTACCTGCACTCGATCTGTTTATTGAGAACATTTGTTGCCTAAATTTCTCTGC
>NW_025210968.1:16598-21188 GCF_004010195.1 Chiloscyllium plagiosum
TTAGCCTGCTCCTGCCAGACAGAGATCATGTTCTCCTAACATGACTATCTTCTGCCTGGTCCAGCCCCAGCCCACGTACTTCCGTGATCCCCTTGACAGTAAACAACAGCTTCAGCGTTTGTTGTTACTATTTCCCATGCAAGTACAATCCCTTTATTCGTCCATCACCCACCAGGTGGTCTCAGGGCTCTTCCTGGAACAAAGGCTTGAACCACAACAAGTCACCACCATCTTCCTCCGCCTGCAAAATTCACACCCTGGTCAACTGCTCTTTTGAACTTCTCTCGGTTTCTACAGTTTCGGGAGTGGCATGAGTGCATGCCTTTGCATGTGGGTACAAGTTATCCACGTCTCTGCAGCCGACATTCCACAAATCCCTGTTCTTGAAATCCACTACCAACCTAATTTTGCAAGTCCACGTGCATACTGTAATATGCCATGATAGCTTTTCGTTTCCAACACATCTTTTGTATCTCCTGGTGAATCTTGCATCCCAGCTCTTGACTACTGTTTGGAGGCCTGTACATAAATTTAACTATGTTCATTTTTTACGTATTTAGTTCCACAATTCTATCCTCACAGATTCTACACCATCTGACCCTCCTTCATTCCCTACTATTGAGTCTATTTCATTTCTTGCTAATACGCCAAACCCAACCTGTCTGCCCACCTGTCAATTTTGTCAATGGACTGGATAGCTTCGAAGGATCAGCTCCCAATACTGATCGCCTTGCAACCACGTCATACCTGCCAACTTCTACCTGCAACACAAGTGCGTTTACCTAATTCCTTTTCTTGAATGCTTGCAGATATATCACATTAAGTTCTGAATTAACCACCCCCTTCTTGTCATTCAATTACCCAATGTGCCTGACGTTTGATTATCAAACCCTTTCCAAACACTCTGTCCTTTGTTTCGTCTGTGCTGGAGATTTTAATAACCTCTCCTGAGTTCTGCACACTTACTTATTCTTTAATTCAGGTTTTCTAAATTCCCCTATATCTGATATCATTCCCACACACCCACAGAAGCCCCATAATTAGTTTAAAGCCTTTTTTTTCCAGCCCTAGCATTGCGATTCACTGGGGCTCTGGTTCCAGCACGGTAAAGACAAAGACCATCCTTATGTAACAGAACCTTACTTCCCCAGTACTGGTGCCTTTATCGCAAGAATTCAAACCGATTTTTCCATGACAATTATTGAGCCACGCATTTATCTGCTTTTTCTTGTTGACACTGTGCCAACTAGCTTGTGGCTCAGGTAGTAATCTAGAGGTTATTAAATGTTTGGTTCTGCTTTTAACTTAACTCCTAGACGTTCATATCCTTCAGCGGAAACTCTGCCATCGTTTTAATCTATGTCGTTGGTGTCTACGTGGACCCTACCACTCCAAGTCCCTCTGAGATATCCCGAACCCAAGCACCAGACAGGCAACATAACCTTCAGCATTCTCGATCATGGTAACAGGGAAAGGTGTACGAATGTAAGTTTGCTCGCTGAGCTGAAAGGTTCATTTTCAGACCTTTCATCACCATACTCGGTAACATCTTCAGTCAGCCACCGGACGAAGCTTCGTCTGGAGGCTCACTGAAAATATTAACTAGTATGGTGATGTAACGTCTGAAAATGAAGCTTCCAGTTCAGCGAGCAAACTTGCATGCAGAACCTCAATTTGAGCTACAAATCTTCTCAAAACACGCTAAGAGCAAGGTGTCACTGCTTCTAACTATGCTCTCCCCGATTACAACAACATTTCTCTTCTCTTCCCCTACTTGACTGGCTCGCTGTATCCACAGTGCAGCAGTCAGGCAGCTCATTCTCCTGCTCGTCCCCATTCCTGTCCACACAGGGAGAAAACCTCATAAACAAGATTAGGCACTCAGGCTCCCGCAACGCTACTTAGGATCCCTCTCCCTTCCTGATTCACAGCCATTCCCTCCATTTCACTAAATTTAAGTTGGATAGTCTAAGGGATGTGACTGTCTCCTGCACCAACATCAAGATCACTCTCCTTCCTGATGTGTCACAATTTCTAAAGGTCAGACTCCAACCCAGCGACTCTGAGCCAGATTTCATCCAGCAACCAACACTCACCCAGATATGTTAACTGGGAACGACAATGGGGTCCACCAGCTCCCACATCATAAAGAAGCAACACATAACCTGACCCTCCATTCTTATTTTATTTAATCAGTTTTGTATTTGATTGTTTTTACATTTTCAACTGTTTTTCTATTACCACCAATGCAAGTTGTAACGAATAAATTGACAATATTCAGTTAACACAGAATCAAATTTAACAGACCTTCTATTAGCCACTCAAATCTCAGCGCTACATTGTCAAACCTGCTCATTATTTTCTGAAAACATCTGACAGATTTGTCACGCGGGACCTCTACGTGACTAAGCCATGCAGATTCAACCCTATTTTACCATGCACCTTCAAGGTATCTGAAATTTCAACGTTAATAATGGACTCAATACTCTAGTAATGACCGATGACAGGCTAACCGACCTATAATTATTTGTTTCTTTTCCTTCCTTACCTACTCAGAGATTTTGCATTACTCATTTTCCAGTTCTTTGAGATTCTCCCAGGTGAGGTATTCCTGAAAATTCGCGAAAACCTCTACAATCTCCTCCGATATATCCTTCAGAACGTTATGTTGTCATCCTTCCAGTCTTTATGATTTACCCATCTTTGAACATTCCAGCTTCCCCAGCACCTTCTTCTCAGTGCAGATCACTACACTCATTTCTAGCCTTGACTCTCTTGAGATTCTGAAATAAAACTAGTGTCTTCCATTCTGAAGACTGATGCAAAGTTCCTATTCAGTTCATTAACGAATTGTTCGTTCTCCGTTTCTCCATAGACAGCCTCAGGTTCTAATCATCCAATATTCACTTTTTCCCCCTTCCTTTTATATAAGTTAACCAAACTCCTGCAATCTCCTTTTCGATAGTGAACTACCTTACATATTTCATATTCTCCATCTTATTGCTTTTTAATTACCGTCTGCTGCTTTGTAAAACGTTCCCAATCTTACGCAGACCGAATGAAAGTGTTCCACTGAACTGACTGTCGAAAACAAGCATGAACCTAGACGAATCCTATGAATCATCATGGGCTGGCATGTTGACACAGCACTGCTGCCTCACAGCGCCAAGGACCTGCTTGGATTTCCATTCCCAGGTGCCTGTCAGTGTGGAGTTCGTGCTTTCTTCCCATGCCTG
The DNA here is from genome assembly GCF_004010195.1 of Chiloscyllium plagiosum. Taxonomy (NCBI): domain Eukaryota; kingdom Metazoa; phylum Chordata; class Chondrichthyes; order Orectolobiformes; family Hemiscylliidae; genus Chiloscyllium; species Chiloscyllium plagiosum. The sequence goes on from NW_025210968.1 coordinate 19,835, forward strand.
CATTCGAAGCATTAACTCTTTTACTCTCTCCACAGTATGTCTTTGTATGTGTTTCAGGTTTCGGCCATTTGCAGTATTATTGCTTTTGGTCGATGGAGAAATGCGGCAAATGCCAGTCGTTTGTTGTAAAAGCGGTCCTGATGCTCAGGCTGGTTTGGGAGAATGGAAATCTTTCCCAGCCATTTACGTGAGTGCAGTGTCCATCGTCTCCCACTTCATCTCACTCAGTCCCCCAGTCAATTCGTCACTGCATACAGCCTTGTCTTGTGCCACTCTTAGGACTCCCCATAACCCATCGCCTATTGCTGGATACTCCTTACTTCGGGCTGTGCTCGCAAAGTCACTGGGCACTTTCTGACCCGCTAGTGATGCTGGATAAAGATCCTGCCGATGAAATGAACAGAATAGCTAAAATCTCATTGAACAGCAAAGCAGAGGAAACGGGTTGAATGGCATCCCTGCTCTGATATTTTCTGGTCTTATAGATTAACTTCTGTTTTTTTTTTTGCCTTGTCCATCTGCAAATCGATATTCAATAGATATATCTTGTCAAACAGTTTTCGTGGAGTTGACATAATCAGATCTTGTCATCATTGAATGATTCAATGGAATCTTGTTTCATGATTTTGAGGTCACATTTAATTTATATTATTAAATCTAACCATTGAAAAAAGGGGTCTTGGCAGAGTTATGCTTAAAATATATATAGATTTTGAACAGACTCGAATATGCCACATTGCAGTGAGGTTAAGAACTGTAGAGTAGTGCAGTTATATACATGGTCAAAGAGCTGGTAGACGAGGTAGTGCTTCCGATATGTGGATCAATGGGTCGGTAGCCCCGACACAAGAAGGACGAGATGCACCAGAACTGGCGCCAATCTCCTGGCAGGTAGGTTTGATATTGCAACTCAGGAAGGTTTAAACTAGTGTGGTGGAGGAATGGGAACCCGACAAAAAAGGTCCACAAGGGCAGTGACTGAGGAAGAGTTGGAGACTAACACCAGTACAGATAAGACCAACAATAAACAGGCAGAGGTTACTGATCGAAATGGTACTTACAGTCTGAAGTGTACTTTTTTAAATGTAAACTTCACGAGAATTGTCCCAGGAATGAAAAGCTATACATATGAGGACTTTCAGGATTTTGGGTTTAATGGATATTAGAAGAATGTGGGCGGATCTAATTGAAACTTGCAGAATCCTGAATGACCTGGACAGAATAGATATTGGAATGATGTTTACATTCAGAGGACAGGCTAAGGTGAGAGGACACATCCTTCGAGAAAAGGGAGTCCTTTCCGAACGGAGATAATGAAAAGTTCTTCAGCTAGAGAGTGTCGAATCTGTGGAAT
>NW_025210969.1:0-1241 GCF_004010195.1 Chiloscyllium plagiosum
TGTTCAAGTGCAATTTCAAACCACCTTTCTCTCTCTCTCAAATAAAAAAATTAACACGGATAGGAAGTGCACCCCCTCCAAAAATCTTGGCTTCCTGGCTGATATCCAAGGGACTTGGGAAAACTCTGGATGAAACAACAGTCACCATTCCACATGACATCTACGTTATCGGAACTCAGGAAAACTCTGTCGCAGACAAGGAGTGGGTGGACTTTGTACGGGCCAGTTTGAAAGACTGCACTGATTTGGACTTTAAACCGGTAAGACATATTGAGAGTTTGTTCACCTTGTCCTTGTGGGTGAAGGCTGCTGAAATGTCCAAGCTGTTGCACTGGGATGTGGGTGGGCTAAGGATCATAATCTTTCCTCTAAATCTTTCTCCACCCCACCAATAAGTATTTTCAGATTGGCTCATGTTGCTTTGGTTGTCTGCCTCCATTTCTGCTGCTAATGACCTCTGCCTCTCATCTACATACTCTAAGGCCCATCTGTGAATCCTGAAAGTCAGCATTCTCCCAGCCCACACTCCTTTCATGTCAAGTTGGTCAAATCTAATCCAACCCTGCTTCCCCGTATTTTCTCAGCCTATAGCCATACAATAAGACCATAAGACATAGGAGCGGAAGTAAGGCCATTCGGCCCATTGAGTCCACTCCGCCATTCAATCATCGCTGATGAGCATTTCAACTCCACTTACCCGCATTCTCTCCGTAGCCCTTAATTCCTTGTGACATCAAGAATTTATCAATCTCTGCCTTGAAGACATTTAGCATCCCGGCCTCCACTGCACTCTGCAGCAATGAATTCCACAGGCCCACCACTCTCTGGCTGAAGAAATGTCTCCGCATTTCTGTTCTGAATTTACCCCCTCTAATTCTAAGGCTGTCTCCACGGGTCCTAGTCTCCTCGCCTAATGGAAACAATTTCCTAGCGTCCACCCTTTCCAAGCCATGTATTATCTTGTAAGTTTCTATTAGATCTCCCCTTAATCTTCTAAACTCCAATGAATACAATCCCAGGATCCTCAGCCGTTCCTCATATGTTAGACCAAGCATTCCAGGGATCATCCGTGTGAATCTCCGCTGGACACGATCCAGTGCCAGTATGTCCTTCCTGAGGTGTGGGGACCAAAACTGGACACAGTACTCCAAATGAGGCCTAACCAGAGCTTTATAAAGTCTCAGTAGCACAACAGTGCTTTTATACTTCAACCCTCTTGAGATAATTGACAACATCGCATT
>NW_025210969.1:3242-3612 GCF_004010195.1 Chiloscyllium plagiosum
CTGTAACACCATTACATCCGATTTTGCCTTCTCTCTTTCAAACTGCAGACTGAACTCTACCATATTATGATCGCTGCTTCCTAAGTGTTCCCTTCCTTTAAGATTTTTTATAAAGTCTGGTTCATTACATAGCACTAGGTCCAGAATAGCCTGCTCCCGTGTGGGCTCCATGACAAGCTATTCCAAAAAGCCATCCTGTAAGCATTCCATGAATCCTCTTTCTTTGGATCCACTGGCAACATTATTTACCCAGTCCACCTGCATATTGAAGTCTCCCATGATCACCGTGACCTTGCCTTTCTGACATGCCTTCTCTATTTCCCGGTACATGTTGCGCCCCTGGTCCTGACCACTGTTAGGAGGTCTGTAC
>NW_025210969.1:4059-6326 GCF_004010195.1 Chiloscyllium plagiosum
GGGGTGAATCCTTTCTGCTTTGCTGGTTTACATTAGCAAAGGGGGTTTACCCCGTCACGTAACACCAGATTCTGTGGTTGCTTTGTTGTTTTGCTAATTTGTGCATTTTGCCTCAGTTACGATTTTGACGTTGTCTCCTCTACACAAAACCTCCGTGCTTTTGCACCATTGTACAAAAGGTGCAGTGTGTCCAAGCGACAGGGATCCCTACAATAACATTCGACGCTGATTCAATCTATCTATCGTGTTATTGACGCATGGAAACAGCACTGCGCACTCTCCTCCAGTCTGGAAAACGCTCCCCACACAGTTAATGTTACATCCCACTCTCAAGGGGCTTTTCATTCCATCGCTTTCAATTCCTCACAGAATCCGTTTCAACAGAATTTGTCACTGAGTCATTTCTTTGTTTGTGCTCAAATCCGGTGAGCGGAAGGTCACAGTTGGAGCGTGCTGACCCCATAGCCCAGAGATTAGACCATACTCTGTGAACTGTACTCTGCTGTTCATCATTTCACTGACAGCAGGTAGACGTATCTATGCTCTGCAACATTTTCACGCCTGTTTTAAGAAGCAAGATAAACAGTTCCTGGTTCTGCTTTTGTTGTCACACAGACCAAGATTATAAATGCTGGTAACACGCACTGGCCGTGACTGTTTGCTCTCCCACATCGGCTTTCTCCCCAGCAGGTGGTAAGATGATGCTCTGAATCGCTTTCTTCTGTTCCCTGTCACTCTGGGATGATGTGAGCTGTGAAATCTGTTCTCTGAGCTGTCGGTAACGTGATAAAACTTATACACATCAGGTGCAACGTGTCTGAGCGACAGGACTCGCTGCAGTGACATCCCATGCTGATTCAGACAGCAGGGCCCTCGCTGTGACTTCGAGAAGGACAAAGACACAGATGACTGGGAGAGATTCTCTCTTTCCCTGCAGTTCTTCACATTTCTATCTGTCTCAGATGGCGTTATTTGCACAAGGTTCCCTAAAGAATATTAAGACCTGTGCATGCGCGATCTCTCTTTTGTGCAGCTTTCCAGAATTTCCATAACTCCCTCTACCTCTCACCCCCTACCGCGCTCCACAACCCCGTGTTTGATAGTGGGCTGAAGAGCGTGTTCATGTTTCTCTCCCACAACACTAATTGCCAATTGAAGATGAGTTCGTCCAGCTGCCAATTATGGGAGCCCGCTTGCAAAGGAAGTGGCTGGCACAGCCTCCGGGGAACCGGAAGTCAGAATGGCAAGGAGCTGCTACTAAAACTCAGTGCGGCCTTCCCTCCGAAACAACAGAAATACCCTATTTTTTAAACAACGAAACTCACCTGATTTATGGATCATGCCTCTGTTGCGGTTCTGGCTTGTTGGTCTTGGTTGTGATATCGCCTCGGGTGGGTGATGTTCGTGTGAGAAGTCACACTTGAGCACTGGAGTTTTGCATATAGTTCTATTTTTGACTCAGAAGGTATAATTTTGATGAGCTCGAGTTCAGAACAAGGCACCTAAGCTTAAAGACACACAAAAGCAACTTCTTGGAGGTCGTTACAAGACTGAGAAATGGATTCCCTAACTTCACATGATGCTGATCCTGTTAATGTGGATTTTGCCGAGTGCACGTCCTGTGTGGAGTAACCTGAAAGCCTTAATCAGTCCAAAATTTTGTTTTACTTGTGCTGTGATCTGCATGTCCTTGATTAGTATGATCTGCCTTTACCAATCGCAGACAAAAGTTTTCACTGTACTGAGGTTCATGTTATAATCAATCAATCAAATAAGGTCAATCAATCGACCGACATAGACATTTCCTTATTGTTTGGGGGCTGCATAGCCTCACTTTGCACTGTGACATATTTTGTGATTCTGAGTGATATAACAGTTAAACCAACAGAATATGGCAAGTTAGTCACAGGTTACATTGACACAGCCGGGACACATCTGTGCTACAGTGTGTCACACAATAATAGTGAAGACCTTTTGAAAACATCCTATGAGGTACAAGCCACGCGCCAGACGAAAAGCTGAAGACTGTGTGAGACTGCTGTGGTCAGCGCCCACAGAGCGGCCCATTGGGGCGTATTGGGCTCATAACCATGAAATTAATGGATTGAAAACATCCTCTACTCGTTGACAATTCCATGTTTCAGTGAGTGTACTGCCCCCTCCAGTGGTTCTCTATAATAGATCTCCATTATAAGCATTGTGTGCTGTTTCATTTCTGCTTCCTTTCATTCAATGTATCAGAAATGAATATTTCATACCGATACACA
>NW_025210969.1:6890-9877 GCF_004010195.1 Chiloscyllium plagiosum
GATTCGCAGCACTTGATGGAACAGGCCGTGCCGATGACAGCAAGCTTTAAAGTGTAACCTCACTTGCCTCTCCTCACACTGCTTGCCGGTGGAGGGAAATAGCTGAATACTCTGCCGATGGAGACAACTTAGTCCAAGCAGAAGGGATAAACAGTACTGTTCTGTGAACAAGGAGACAAAATGTCAAGGCGATATTCTGAAAACACTTTGATGCTTAAAAATCTGAGAACAAATTGGGATGTAGTTGGACCGACCGAATCTCAGCTGGTTTGGTGTTGGCAATGTAAGAGTGTCTAGTGCATGATCTTCTCTCAGCAGCTTGTGTTAATGGGAGAATGTCTTACTTCAAGTTGCCATCGAGCCTTGGTTGTTTGACTTCACTTTTGCTCAGTCGTCCTATCAACTGTCTGATAAAAAGATGTCAATCATTAAGTTGCACCCTTTGAAATAACTTTGAGTTTTGGGGTCAGAAGTGTCATTGTAGTGGGCATGGCACAGTACCACATGTGGTGGAAGTCAAACAAGTGTTAGAGGATGTTCACCCACAGAATCGCACTCTGAATAAATCCACCATCTGGATATTCGCATAGTTCTGGGTGTGAAACTTTAGGACGTGGGGACGTGAAATGATTGAAAACAGCGCTGAACAGGCTGATGAGAATGGTGTGGTATATGAGGAATATCAACAATTAAGGTCATTTGGAAAGTTGGGGCAGGACTCCTTGGAGAGCAGAAAGCCAAAAGCTGGCATTGTTCAACCTTTCCAAGACATGAGTAGGTTAGATAGAGGGAATAAGGAAGGGGGAATGCTCCCTACGCTTGAAAGGATCGAGAACGATTCGGCAGAGTTTTAAAGATATTAGTAAAAGAAGAAAATGTACATGAGGAGAAATGTTTTCACATCGGGAGTGGTTAGGGTCTGACTTTGACAAAGACGCAGTTTCAATCGAGTTCTTGAAAAAACTATTTCAATGTTCATGTTGAAAGTAAAAATGTGTAGATTTACAGGGAGAAGGCAAGAGAATGATACGAAAAGAAAAGCACATTTATCTCTGTTGAGAGCCAGCACAGCTAAGGTGTTTTGTGACACATTTGTGATTCTGACTGGAATCACAGGTCGACCAACAGGATGTAGGGAGTTAAAGAACGGTGATATTGGCAAAGCCGGGACACATGACACAACAGAAGGTTATCCAGCACGTACATGGCACAGGGAGGATGGCGCTGGCTGAAAGTCCTGCAGGATGTCCTGCGGATCAGACACAGGAAATTTCACTATTCGAATCGAATCAGCCCGATGAAGGGGAGCAAAGGAGCCGGAGGCGCCTGCTTCAGAACTCAATTACTAAAGAAGCTTAGGCTCGAGTCCCTCCACTGCAATTTCTGTGGCTGTGGCGTGTTCAAATAAAAAGCAGGACTGGGAGTTTGCTTTTTGGAGACGGGGCACAGTGTGCATCTTGACATGATCGTGTTCGCTTCCCACACGGTAAATCGCGGGCTCAAGCTGCTTTACGTTCCTGGCAAGTTGAAGTTTTAACAAATTGGGTACGATTCCTGGAGAGTTAACTGTGGTGTGGGAGAGTGCAGATTGTCTCAAAGTATCTGTGCTGTCATGGTAGTACTCGCTTCCAACCCCAAAAACCGCAAGCAGCTCTACTGCTGCTTTATGTTCCAGGCAAGTTCAGCTTGTACTGGAATCGAATGCAGACTGTTATTTCATCGGTGTTCTGAAACAAAGTCCTGCGGTGACTCGACTCGCCCTAATTTAGTTTTCTGGCGAATGGAAAAATCGTTCCGAAGAATTTCGGTGTTATATGTTATGGAATTTCTCCCATTTCGTTCATTTCCATCCTGGAAGGGACAGTCAAGACTGTGATCTAATCGAGACTGTGAATGGTGAAATTCACTTTTAATGGCCCATTCTTATTAGTTCTTTCTTTCTCTCTTTGCAGCATTGTCTGTGAAATGGTGGTGCACGAAGTCTGCAGTATGTTTGAAAGAGTAGTTTGGAATTGCCCGATTGTTAGTTGTGAGATTACTTTGTAACTCATGCCATCGGGCTGTATCACATTTAGCATTCATGCATCTCTGTGTCTGAAAATGCATGAGGTATGCCAGTTTTGTTTGTGTTCCGTGTTAAATGCTTTCAGTTTTGCGATTCGCTCAAAACATTACGAGGTAACAGGGTTTCTGAGGTAACTTCCAGCAGCAAAAATCCTCAACTGAGAATCTGGGAAAATTTCACGGAGTATGGTCAGTCGGAGCAAAAGTCAGAAAGTCGTTCGTTTCTGCAGAGTTTCACAATACTACCTTTCCCGTAAGCAGTCGAACAGACTAAATGATAGTGCCACAGACTGCGACGGCAAGCCCCGCTAAAAAGTAATCCTTTAAAGCCGGTGTAAGCAACACAACGTTATTGGGGTACACCGTGGAAAAAGATACTTCGGTGGACCTCGTCCATGCTCACCACATAGCCAAAGTTAAACAAGTCCCGTTCCCCAACCTTTAGGCCCCAATCCCTCTGAACGCATCCTATCCAGAAACTCAACCGATTACCTTTGCAATTTTCTGAGTGTAATAGCCTCCTCCACTTCCTCTGCTAGATCATTCCAAACACGCACAACCTTCTTTGTGGGAAATGTGCCTCAGGTCCTTTGTCACTTTCAGCACACTCACCTTAAAGCTATGCTGTCGAGTTTTCAACTCACACCAACTTAGGTAAAACACGTAAATACTCAGTTTACCACCCTTCAATAAGGTCATGTCGCAGCTGTTACGCTGCAAGGAAAGTCGTCCCAGCCTATTCCACCTCGCCCTACGGTACAAACATCGACGACATCTTTGTCTATATCTTGTCATCAATTTAAAGTGTCTTTTTTTATGTTTTCAAGATGTCGATTCCGCTGGACAATAACGAGCTGTCGGAAACAGAAAGGTGAAACGTAGAACGGATTCAACTTTCTGTGCTGGACGCCACTGATTCGCCG
>NW_025210969.1:9919-17247 GCF_004010195.1 Chiloscyllium plagiosum
CGAGGTTTGAGCATCCTCACAGTGTGCTCTGTCCTTCTTGGATTGTAATGCTACCTCCGGTTTTAGGGTGGAGAACATTCTTTGGAACTGTAATTCTGCAAAACAGACACAGTGACTGAATCTATGCTGCACGCTATGATGTGGAACACGGCCTGCTCAGGTTTGTGCATTTTCCCTGTAGTCCAGTGTGTTTCATGTTCCGTGTGAACGAGAAAGTTTCGAGCAATGGGTGGAATCATTTAGCAAAGCAAGAATCGAAATTGCAGTAATGTCAAGCAGCTCATGGTAATTTGACCAAATCAAAACCGATCATATGTTCTCACGCACTGACAGATACATTTTTAGCTGAAAAGAGTCTGAGAAGGTAGACTCAGCTTACCACTGATTTTTGTCTGGATTGATGGGCTGTCATTACCTGCTGCGAAATTGATATTGTAGCCGGGCACATCCCAGCAGCTGTGCGAGTCGGAGAGGGGTCAGGGAACCCTTTTCACGTGACTTTGCATCTGTTGTTATGCATGAGCACAATTGGAAGTGCAAGAAAACGGAGTGCGCGGCCGGCTGGTAGTGTGGCGGTGCGGTCGAAGGCGCTGGGTTAAGTGTCCAGTCTCGACCGAGGCGTCGATCCGACTCCCACCGCTGCCGTTTCTGCTAATCAACTCCAACGACGCCCCTTGTACTAATGCTGTTTCGACCTCGGCTGCGTTGCTGTTAAAACCGAAAATAAAATGGGTTTGCTTCCCAGAGAATTAACTGTGGTGTGGGAAAGTGCCGATTTTTCCCAAGTATCTATGCTGTGATGATCGTGCTCGTCTGCCGCCCGGAAAAACGCAAGCAGCTCAATTGTTGCTTTCCGTTCCAGGCAAGTTGAGTTTTGACTGGAACCGAATGGAGACTGTTATGTCATCGCTGTTGTGAAACCAAGTCCTTCGGTGACCCGACTCGTCGTTATTTGATTTTCTGGCCAATGAGAAAATCGTTCCAACGAATTTCGATGTCATTTGTTATTAAATATCTCCCATTTCCTTCATCTCCGTCCGGGAGACATCGGAAGGGAAAGGTAATCTAATCGAAACTGTGATTGGTGAAATTCACTTTTTATGGCCCACTCTTATTATGTTCTTTCTTTCTCTCTTTTCAGCATTGTCTGGGAAGTGGTGGTGCACTAAGGCTGCAGTATGTTTGAAAGAGTAGTTCGGAATAGCCCTGTTGTTAGTTTTGAGATTACTTTATGGCTCATGCCGCCGGACTGTCTCACATTTAGCATTCATGCATCTCTGTGTCTGAAAATGCATTTGGTTTGCCTGTTTAGTTTGTGTTCCGTGTTAAATGCTTTCTTTTTTGCGATTCGCCCAATACATTACGAATAAGCAGGGTTTCTGAGGTAACTTACAGCTGCAAAAATCCTCAACTGAGAATCTGGGAAAATTTCACGGAGCAAAAGTAAGGAAGTCGTTCATTTCTGCAGTGTTTCACAATGCTACCTTTTCCGTGAGCAGTCGAACAGACTAAATGATTGTGCCACAGACTGTGATGGCAAACTCCGCTAAAAAGTAATCCTTTAAAGCCGGTGGAACCAACACAACGTTATTGGAGTACACCGCGTGGAAACAGATACTTCGGTGTATCTCGTCCATGCTCACCACATAGCTAAAATTAAACAAGTTCCATGAAACAACGAGCTATTGGAAACAGAAAGGTTAAAGGTAGAATGGCTTCATCTGTCAGTGCTGAATGCCACTGAGGTGCAGCACGGGCGGCTGGGGCTTGTTTCTGTTGTGTAGTAGTCTTTACGTTCGCCTTGCGCGAGAAAGTACCCCAGTTCAAAACAGGGCAGAAACTGCTTTGTTCTTCCACTGCGGACTTTTACATGGACAAGAGCTGAGCTTTCTTGCTTGCTTTCCCATCTGAAAACCTGCCTTCGAATTTGATTGAACAAATCTCCTCTCGTAGTGAAATGTAATGCAACTCCATTTAATTACTGTGAAAGCATTGTAAAGTTTTTCTCCAACCTGGTTCAGTTCAGATGCCATTCCTTTTAAGAGTGCAGTTACCGCCTTCTGATCCTTCCACGAAAAGCAGTACCGCATTTGCATTCCTTGCGCAGGCGGCCCGGTTCAAAGACAGGGAAGAAGCTGATGCGCTGGTGTCACAGCGCATCACGCATTCCTGAACTAGTCTGTCTGTCAAATGTACCCCAAGCTCGTCTCAAAAAGACCTCATTTGGAAGCTGTCTGTCGTTATTCAACGTGCGAGAGTTGGCACCAGAGGTCCTGGATCATGTTTTGGAGCTGTTCGCACGTTAGTGGCTCATTCAATCAGCAACAGCAATGAAAGAAATTACACTCTCAGATGAACCTCAGGACCTGTGCTTTTATAGCGTCGCTAGTATTAAGGTCCGCCCCGAGATCTAAGTCATGTTGGAACTGAAACGGAGGAATCGACAGAGAGGCTACAGAATGACATCGCATCCATTTGGTTTTCTTTAAATCACTGACGAGCAGGAAAATGTAAACGGGGAGGGCGAGTGAGAAGTGAGGCAGTTGCAGCTCTAGTGAAATTCCTTCTTTGTGATTCACTCAGCAGCCAGAGACGTGAAGGTGACTCAAGGGTGAAAGCACTTCACATCGAGAACACAAAACACTCAAGGGCAGTTAGCACCTCTTCCGGAGTGGGAGTGGGGTGAGGTAATTACCTTTTGACTTCTGTTACTATGTTCAGAAACTGGCTTTTAGATTGAGGTGAACAGAAACTGCATTTCTAAAAAGCATCACGGAATTTAGCAAAATTTATTGAGTCGCTATTCCTCGATTCCCACACAGGTTTCCAACTCAATTGGTATCCATGTGGCTCATGTCGGATTGTAATGCTACCTCCGGTTTTAGGGTGGAGAACATTCTTTGGGACTCTTATTCTGAAAAATAAACAGACACAGTGACTGAAACTATGCTGCACAGTATGATGTGGAACACGGCATGCTCAGCTTTGTGCATTTTCCCTGTAGTCCGGTGTGTTTCGTGTTCCGTGTAAACGTGAAAGTCGTCCTGTTTCGAGCAATGGGTGAAATCATTTAGCAAAGCAAGAATGGAAATACCAGTAATGTCAAGAAGCTCATGGTTATTTGACCAAATCATAAGCGAACCCACATTCTCACGCACTCACAGATACATTTGTACCTGAAAAGAGTCTGAGAAGAGTGACTCAGCTTACCATTGATTTTTGTCTGGATTGATGGGCTGTCAATCTCTGCTGCGAAATTTTCATTGTAGCGGGTCACATCCCAGCAGCTGTGCGAGTTCGAGAGGAATCATGGAACTATTTTGATGTGACTTTGCATCTGTGCTTATGCACGAGCACAATTGGAAATACAAGAAAATGAGGCGGTTGGGCCGGCTGGTAGCGTGGCCGCGCGGTCTAAGGCGCTGGATCCCAATTCCAGTCTCGAACGAGGCGTGAGTTCGAATCCCACCACTGCCATTTCTGCCGATCAACTCCAACGCTGCAGCTTGTTAACATGCTGTTTTGGGCCCACTGTATATTGATGTTGAAAACAAAAGTAAAATGGGTTTGCTTCCCAGGGAACGAACTGTGGTGTGGGAAACTGCCAAATATTTCAAAATGTCTCTGCTGTCATGATCGTGTTCGCCTCCCGCGCGGAAAATCGCCCAACAGTTCTGCTGTCCCAGGCCAGTTGTGCTTTTACTGGAACCGAATGGAGACTGTTATTTCATCGCTGTTGTGAAACGAAGTCCTACGGTGACTCGACTCGTTGTTATTTGGGTTTCTAGCTAATGGGAAAATCGTTCCAATGAATTTCGATGTCAGACCTTATTGAATTTCTCCCATTTCATTCATTTCCGTCCCGGAAACATCGGAAGGGAAAGGTAATCTAATCGAGACTGTGATTGGTGAAATTCACTTTTTACGGCCAATTCTGATGATGTTCTTTCTTTCTCTCTTTTCGGCATTGTCTGGAAAGTGGTGGTTCACTAAGGCTGCAGTATGCTAGAAAGAGTAGTTTCGAAATGCCCTGTTGTTAGTTGTGAGATAACTTTATGACTCATGCCCTCGGACTGTATCACATTTAGCACTCATGCATCTCTGTGTCTGAAAATGAATGAGGTATGCCAGTTTTGTTTGTGTGCCGTGTTAAATGCTTTCTGCTTTGCGATTCGCTCAATACATTTCGATTTAACAGGGTTTCTGAGGTAACTTCCAGCAGCAAAAATCCTCAGCTGAGGATCTGGGAAAATTTCACAGAGTATGGTCAGTCGGAGCAGGGGTGAAAGCACTTCACATCGAGAACACGAAACACTCAAGGGCAGTTAGCACCTCTTCCGGAGTGGGGGTGGGGTGAGGTAATTACCTTTTGACTTCTGTTACTATGTTCAGAAACTGGCTTTTAGATTGAGGTGAACAGAAACTGCATTTCTAAAAAGCATCACGGAATTTAGCAAAATTTATTGAGTCGCTTCTCCTCGATTCCCACACAGGTGTCCAACTCAATTGGTATCCATGTGGCTAATCTCGGATTGTAATGCTACCTCCGGTTTTAGGGTGGAGAACATTCTTTGGGACTCTTATTCTGAAAAAAAAACAGACACAGTGACTGAAACTATGCTGCACGGTATGATGTGGAACACGGCCTGCTCAGGTTTGTGCATTTTCCCTGTAGTCCGGTGTGTTTCGTGTTCCGTGTAAACGTGAAAGTCGTCCTGTCTCGAGCAATGTGTGAAATTATTTAGCAAAGCAAGAATGGAAATTCCAGTAATGTCAAGCAGCTCAACCCATATTCTCACGCACTCACAGATACATTTGTACCTGAAAAGAGTCTGAGAAGAGTGACTCAGTTTACCATTGATTTTTGTCTGGATTGATGGGCTATCAATATCTGCTGCGAAATTTTCATTGTAGCGGGTCACATCCCAGCAGCTGTGCGAGTTCGAGAGGAATCATGGAACTCTTTTCATGTGACTTTGCATCTGTGCTTATGCACCAGAACAATTGGAAATACAAGAAAATGAGGCAGCGGAGCAGGGCCGGCTGGTAGTGTGGCCGAGCGGTCTAAGGCGCTGGATCCAGGTTCCAGTCTCGTAAGGGGCATGGGTTCGAATCCCACCACTGCCATTTCTGCTGATCAACTCCAACGCTGCAGCTTGTTAACATGCTGTTTTGGGCCCACTGGAAATTGATGTTGAAAACAAAAGTAAAATGGGTTTGCTTCCCAGGGAATTAACTGCGGTGTGGGATACTGCCAAATATTTCAAAATGTCTCTGCTGTCATGATCGTGTTCGCCTCCCGCGCGGAAAATCGCAAACAGTTCTGCCGTCCCAGGCCAGTTGTGCTTTTACTGGAACCGAATGGAGACTGTTATTTCATCGCTGTTGTGAAACGAAGTCCTACGGTGACTCTACTCGATGTTATTTGGGTTTCTAGCTAATCGGAAAATCGTTCCAATGCATTTCGATGTCATACCTTATTGAATTTCTCCCATTTCCTTCATTTCCGTCCTGGAAACATCGGAAGGGAAAGGTAATCTAATCGAGACTGTGATTGGTGAAATTCACTTTTTACGGCCAATTCTTATTATGTTCTTTCTTTCTCTCTTTTCAGCATTGTCTGGAAAGTGGTGGTGCACTAAGGCTGCAGCATGTTTGAAAGAGTCGTTTGGAAATGCCCCGTTGTTAGTTGTGAGATTACTTTATGACTCATGCCCTCGGACTGTATCACATTTAGCATTCATGCATCTCTGTGTCTGAAAATGAATGAGGTATGCCAGTTTTGTTTGTGTTCCGTGTTAAATGCTTTCTGTTTTGCGATTCGCACAATACATTTCGATTTAACAGAGTTTCTGAGGTAACTTCCAGCAGCAAAAATCCCCAGCTGAGGATCTGGGAAAATTTCACAAAGTATGGCCAGTCGGAGCTAAAGTAAGGAAGTCGTACCTTTTTTGCAGTGTTTCACAATACTACCTTTCCCGTGAGCAGTCGAACAGACTAAATGATTGTGCCACAGACTGCGATGGCAAACCCCGCTAAAAAGTAATCATTTAAAGCCGGTAAACGCATCCTATCCAGAAACTCACCCGATTACCTTTGCAATTTTCTGAGTGCAATAGCCTGCTGAACTTCCTCTGGTAGATCATTCCAAACACGCACAACCTTCTTTGTGGGAAATGTGCCTCAGGTCCTTTCTCACTTTCAGCCCACTCACCTTAAAGCTATGCTGTCGAGTTTTCAACTCACACCAACTTGGGTAAAACACGTAAATACTCAATTTACCAGCCTTCCATAAGGTCATGTCGCAGCTGTTACGCTGCAGGGAAAGTCGTCCCAACCTACTCCACCTCGCCCTACGGTACAAACATCGACGACATCTTTGTCTATATTTTGTCATCAATTTAAAGTGTCTTTTTTTTACGTTTTCAAGATGTCAATTGCGCTGGACAACAACGAGATATTGGAAACAGAAAGGTGAAACGTAGAACGGATTCAACTTCCAGTGCTGGACGCCACGGAACCGCCGCACAGGGGGCTGCGGCTTGTTTCTGTAGTGTAGTGGTCATCACGTTCGCCTAACACGCGACCAGTCCCCAGTTCGAAACTGGGCTAGAAGCTGCTTTGTTCTTCAACTGCAGCCTTTTTCATGGACAAGAGCTGAGCTTTCTTGCTTGGATTCGCATCTGCAAACCTGCCTTAGAATTTGCTTGAACAAATCTACTCTCGTAGTGAAATGGAATGCAATTCCATTTAATTACAGTGCAAAGCGTTGTTAAGTATTTCTCCAACCTGGTTCTAATCATATGCCATTCTGTTTGAGAGTGTAGTTACCGCCTTCTGATCCTTCCACGAAAAGCAGTACCGCATTTGCATTCCTTGCGCAGGCGGCTCGGTTCAAAGACAGGAAAGAAGCAGATGCTTTGGTGTCACAGCGCACCACGAATTCCTCAACTTGTCTGTCTGTCAAATGTACCCCAAGGTCGTCTCAGAAAGAGAAGCTGTCAATCGTTATTCGACGTGCGGGAATTGGCACCAGATGTCCTGAATCATGTTTTGGAGCAATTCGCACGTTAGTGCCTCATTCAATCAGCAACAGCAATGAAAGAAATTACACTCTCAGAGGAACCTCTGGACCTGTGCTTTGATAGCGTCCCGATATCTAACCACGTTGGAACTGAAACGGAGGAATCGACAGAGAGGCTACAGAATGACATCGCATCCATTTGGTTTTCTTTAAATCACTGACGAACAGGAAAATGTAAACTGGGAGGGGGAGTGGGGAAGTGAGGCAGTTGCAGCTCTGGTGAAATCCCTTCTTTGTGATTCAC
>NW_025210969.1:17905-21190 GCF_004010195.1 Chiloscyllium plagiosum
TGCTTTGTTCTTCATCTGCAGCCTTTTTCATGGACAAGAGCTGAGCTTTCTTGCATCTTTCCCATCTGCAAACCTGCCTTCGAATTTGCTTCAACAAATCTGTTCTCGTCGTGAAATGTAATGCAATTCCATGTAGTTACAGTGCAAAGCGTTGTTAAGTTTTTTTCCAACCTGGTTCTGATCATATGCCATTCTGTTTGAGAGTGTAGTTACCCCGCCTTCTGATCCTTTCATGAAAAGCAGTACCGCATTTGCCTTCCTTGCGCAGGCGGCTCGGTTCAAAGACAGGAAAGAAGCAGATGCTTTGGTGTCACAGCGCACCACGAATTCCTGAACTTGTCTGTCTGTCAAATGTACCCCAAGGTCGTCTCAGAAAGACCTCATTTGGAAGCTGTCAATCGTTATTCGACGTGGGGGAATTGGCACCAGATGTCCTGAATCATCCCTGTCACAGATTGAGGTTCAATCCCATTCACTAACTGAGATTAAATCCCTGTAATTGAATGAGGTTCAATCGCATTCATTGACTGAGATTCAATCCTTGTCACTGACTGAGATTCAATCCCTGTCACTGACTGATTGTCAATCCCTGTCACGGTCTGAGGGTCAATCCCTGTCACTGACGGAGATCAATTCCTGTCACTGACTGAGATTCAATCCCTGTCACTGACTAAGATTCAATCCCTGTCACTGACGAGATTCAATCTCTGTCACTGAATGATTGTCAATCCCTTTCATTGTCTGAGGGTCAATCCTTGTCACTAACTGAGATTCAATTCCTGTCACTGACAGAGGTTCCAATCCAGTCACTGTCTGAGATTCAATTCCTGTCACTAACTGAGATTCAAACCCAGTCACTGACTGAGGTTCAATCCCTGTCCCTGAATGAGATTCAATTCCAGTTACTGACTGATGGTCATTCCCTGTCACAGATTGAGAATCAAATGCTGTCCCTGACTGTGGGTCAATCCCTGTCACAGACTGAGGTTCAATCCCAGTCAGTGACTGAGATTCAATCGCTGACACTGACTGAGATTCACTCCCTATCACTGACTGAGATTCAATTCCTGTCACTGACTAAGATTCAATCCCTGTCACCGACTGAGATTCAACCCCTGACACTGACTGAGATTCACTCCTATCACTGACTGAGATTAAATTCCTGTCACTGACTAAGATTCAATCCCTGTCACTGACTGAGATTCAATCCCTGTCACTGACAAATTATCAATCCATGACACTGTGTGAGGGTCAACGCCTGTCACTGACTGAGATTCAATCCCTGTCACTGACTGAGATTCAATTCCTGTCACTGACTGAGGTTCAATCCCTGTCACTGACTCAGATAAAATCCCTGTCACTGACTGAGATTCAATCCCCGTCACTGACTGATTGTCAATCCCTGTCACTGTCTGAGGGACATTTCCTGTCCCTGACTGAGATTCAATTCCTGTCACTGACTGAGGTTCAAACCCAGTCACTGTCTGAGATTCAATTCCTGTCACTGACAGAGGTTCAATCCCAGTCACTGACTGAGATTCAATTCCTGTCACAAATTGAGATTCAATGACTGCCACTGAGTGAGATTCAATTCCTGTCACGGACTGAAGGTAAATCCCTGTCACTGACTGCGATTCAAATCATGTCACAGACTGAGATTCACTCCCTGTCACTGATTGAGAATCAATGCCTGTCACTGACAGAGATTAAATTCATGTCACTGACGGAGATCAATCACTGGCATTGATTAAGATACCATCCCTGTCACTGACTGAGATTCAATCCCTCTCACTGACTGAGATTCAATCCCTGTCACTGACTGAGATTCAATCACTGTCACTGACTGATTGTCAATCCCTGACACTGTGTGACGGTCAATCCCTGTCACTGACTGAGATTCAATTCCTGTCAGTGATTGAGGTTCAATCCCTGTCACTGAATCAGATTCAATTCCTGTCACTGACTGAGATTCAATCCCTGTCACTGTCTGAGGGTCAATCCCCGTCACTGTCTGAGGGTCAATCCTTGTCACTGACAGAGATTCAATCCCTGCAAATGACTGAGGTTCAATCCCTATCATTGACTGAGATTCAATTCGTGTCACTGACTGAGATTCAATCCCTGTTACTGACTGATTGTCAATCCCTGTCACTGCCTGAGTGTCAATCCCTGTCACTGACGGAGATTCAATTCCTGTCACTGACTGAGATTCAATCCCTGTCACTGACTAAGATTCAAACGCTGTCACAGACTGTTTGTCAATGCCTTTCACTGTCTGAGGGTCAATCCCTGTCACTGACTGAGGTGCAATCACTGTCACTGACTGAGTTTCTAGCCCTGTCACTGACTGAGGTTCAAACCCTGTCACTGACTGAGATTCAATGCCTGTCACTGACTGAGGTTCAATCCCTGTCACTGACTGAGATTCAATCCCTGTCACTGACTGATTGTCAATGCCTGTCACTGTATGAGAATTAATGCCTGTCACTGACTGAGATTCTATTCCTGTCACTGACTGAGATTCAATCCCTGTCACTGTCTGAGGGTCAATCCCTGTCCCTGAATGAATCTCCATCCCGTTCACTGACTGAGATTCAATGCCTGTCACTGACAGAGTTTAAATTGCTGTCACTGACTGAGATTCAATCCCTGTCATTGACTGAGATTCAATCCCTATCACAGACTGAGATAAAATCCCTGACACTGAATGAGATTCAATCTCTTTCACTGGGTGATTTTCAATCCCTGTCACTGACTGAGATTCAATTCCTGTCACTGACAGAGATTCAATCCCTGACACTGAATGAGATTCAATCTCTGTCACTGACTGAGGGTCAATCCCTGTCACTGACTGAGGTTCAATCCGTGGCACTGACTGAGATTCAATGCCTGTCACTGACTGAGATTCAATCCCTGTCACTGACTGTGGTTCAATTCCTATTACTGACTGAAATTCAATTCCTGTCACTGACTGAGATTCAATCCCTGTCACAGACTGAGATTTAATCCCTGTCACTGACTGAGATTCAATCCCTGTCATAGATTGAGGTTCAATCCCAGTCACAGACGAAGATTCATTCCCTGTAACTGACTGAGGTTCAATCCATATCATTGACTGAGATTCAATTCCTGTCACTGACTGAGATTCAATGCCTGTCACTGACTGAGATTCAATCCCTATCACTGAGTGAGATTCAATCCCTGGCACAGAATGAGATTCAATCCCTGTCACTGTCTGAGGGTTAATCCTTGTCCCTGACTGAATCTCCATCCCGGTCACTGACT
>NW_025210970.1:0-869 GCF_004010195.1 Chiloscyllium plagiosum
ACCAACCTGCCCACCACCGACGTCAGGCTCACTGGTCTATAGTTCCCTGGCGTGTCCTTAACACCCTTCTTAAACAGAGGCACCACGTTAGCCAACCTCCAGTCTTCCAGCACCTCACCTGTGACTATCGATGATACAAATATCTCAGCAATAGGCCCAGCAATCACTTCCCTAGCTTCCCACAGAGTTCTAGGGTACACCTAGGGCGGCACGGTGGCACAGTGGTTAGCACTGCTGCCTCACAGCACCAGAGACCTGGGTTCAATTCCGGCCTCAGGTGACTGACTGTGTGGAGTTTGCACGTTCTCCCAGTGTTTGCTTGGGTTTCCTCCGGGTGCTCCGGTTTCCTCCCACAGTCCAAAGATGTGCAGGTCAGGTGAATGGGCCATGCTAAATCGCCTGTAGTGTTAGGTAAGGGGTAAATGTAGGGGTATGGGTGGGTTGCGCTTCGGCGGGTCGGTGTGGACTTGTTGGGCAGAAGGGCCTGTTTCCACACTGTAATGTAATCTAAAAACCTGATCAGGAGCTGGGGATTTATCCACCTTTACGCATTTTAAGACATCTAGCACTTCCTCTTCTGTAATATGGACATCCTGCAAGATGTCACGATCTATTTCTCTACATTCTATATCTTCCACGTCCTTTACCAAAGTGTGGAGTCAACCGGGGAGCGCAGCGGGGAGGTGACGGTGAACGCAACTGTGAGGTGACTGTGCAATGTAGCGTGGAGGTGACGGGCGCGCACAGGAGGTGGGATGACTGGGGAATGCAGCGGGGAGGTGACCGGGAACGCAGCAGGGAGGTGACCGGGGAACGCAGCGGGGAGGTGACCCGGGAACGCAGCGGGGGGGGTGACCGGGGAACGCAGC
>NW_025210970.1:1634-21191 GCF_004010195.1 Chiloscyllium plagiosum
AGGTGACCGGGGAGCGCAGCGGGGAGGTGACTGGGGAGCATAGCGGGGAGGCGATGGGTGAGCGCAGTGGGGACGCGACTGGGGAACGCAGCGGGGAGGTGACCGGGAACGCAGCGGGAAGGTGGCTGGGAACGCAGCTGGAAGGTGACCGGGGTGCGCAGCGGGGAGGTGACTGGAGAGCGCAGCGGGGAGGTGACCGGGGAGCATAGCAGGGAGGTGACTGGGGAGGTGACGGGCGAGCGCAGTGGGGACGCGACTGGGGAACGCAGTGGGGACGCGACCGGGAACGCAGCGGGGACGCGACCGGGGAACACAGCAGGGAGGTGGCTGGGGAACGCAGTGGGGAGGTGGCCAGGGAACGCAACGGGGAGGTGACTGGGAGCGCAGCGGGGAGGTGACCGGGGAACGCAGCGGGGAGGTGACTAGGGAACGCAGCGGGGGGGTGACCGGGGAACGCAGCGGGGGGTGGTGACCGGGGAGCGCAGCGGGGAGGTGACCGGGGAGCGCAGCGGGGAGGTGACCGGGGAGCGCAGCGGGGAGGTGATGGGTGAGCGCAGTGGGGACGCGACTGGGGAACGCAGCAGGGAGGTGACCGGGAACGCAGCGGGGAGGCGGCTGGGGAGCGCAGCGGGGACGCGACTGGGGAACGCAGCGGGGAGGTGACCGGGAACGCAGCGGGAAGGTGGCTGGGAACGCAGCGGGAAGGTGACCGGGGAGCGCAGCGGGGAGGTGACTGGGGAGCGCAGCGGGGAGGTGACCGGGGAGCGCAGCGGGGAGGTGACCGGGGAGCATAGCAGGGAGGTGACTGGGGAAGTGACGGGCGAGCGCTGTGGGGACGCGACTGGGGAACGCAGTGGGGACGCGACCGGGAACGCAGCGGGGAGGTGGCCGGGGAACGCAGCGGGGAGGTGGCTGGGGAACGCAGCGGGGAGGTGACCGGGGAGCGCGGCGGGGAGGTGACCGGGGAGCGCAGCAGGGAGGTGACCGGGAAGTGCAGCAGGGTAGTGACCGGGGGCGCAGCGGGGAGGTGACTGGGAGCACAGCGGGGAGGTGACCGGGGAGCATAGCGGGGAGGTGATGGGTGAGCGCAGTGGGGACGCGACTCTGGAACGCAGCGGGAAGGGGACCGGGAACGCAGCGGGGAGGTGGCTGGGGAGCGCAGCGGGGACACGACTGGGGAACGCAGCGGGGAGGTGACCGGGAACACAGCGGGGAGGTGGACGGGGAGCGCAGCGGGGAGGTGACTGGGGAGGTGACGGGCGAGCGCAGTGGGGACGCGACTGGGGAACGCAGCGGGGAGGTGACTGGGAGCGCAGCTTGGAGGTGACTGGGAGCGCAGCGGGGAGGTGACCGGGGAACGCAGCGGGGAGGTGACCGGGGAACGCAGCGGGGAGGTGACCGGGGAACGCAGCGGGCAGGTGACCGGGGAACGCAGCGGGGAGGTGACCGGGGAACGCAGCGGGGAGGTGACCGGGGAACGCAGCGGGGAGGTGACCGGGGAACGCAGCGGGGAGGTGACCGGGGAACGCAGCGGGGAGGTGACCGGGGAACGCAGCGGGGAGGTGACCGGGGAACGCAGCGGGGAGGTGACCGGGGAACGCAGCGGGGAGGTGACCGGGGAACGCAGCGGGGAGGTGACCGGGGAACGCAGCGGGGAGGTGACCGGGGAACGCAGCGGGGAGGTGACCGGGGAACGCAGCGGGGAGGTGACCGGGGAACGCAGCGGGGAGGTGACCGGGGAACGCAGCGGGGAGGTGACCGGGGAACGCAGCGGGGAGGTGACCGGGGAACGCAGCGGGGAGGTGACCGGGGAACGCAGCGGGGAGGTGACCGGGGAACGCAGCGGGGAGGTGACCGGGGAACGCAGCGGGGAGGTGACCGGGGAACGCAGCGGGGAGGTGACCGGGGAACGCAGCGGGGAGGTGACCGGGGAACGCAGCGGGGAGGTGACCGGGGAACGCAGCGGGGAGGTGACCGGGGAACGCAGCGGGGAGGTGACCGGGGAACGCAGCGGGGAGGTGACCGGGGAACGCAGCGGGGAGGTGACCGGGGAACGCAGCGGGGAGGTGACCGGGGAACGCAGCGGGGAGGTGACCGGGGAACGCAGCGGGGAGGTGACCGGGGAACGCAGCGGGGAGGTGACCGGGGAACGCAGCGGGGAGGTGACCGGGGAACGCAGCGGGGAGGTGACCGGGGAACGCAGCGGGGAGGTGACCGGGGAACGCAGCGGGGAGGTGACCGGGGAACGCAGCGGGGAGGTGACCGGGGAACGCAGCGGGGAGGTGACCGGGGAACGCAGCGGGGAGGTGACCGGGGAACGCAGCGGGGAGGTGACCGGGGAACGCAGCGGGGAGGTGACCGGGGAACGCAGCGGGGAGGTGACCGGGGAACGCAGCGGGGAGGTGACCGGGGAACGCAGCGGGGAGGTGACCGGGGAACGCAGCGGGGAGGTGACCGGGGAACGCAGCGGGGAGGTGACCGGGGAACGCAGCGGGGAGGTGACCGGGGAACGCAGCGGGGAGGTGACCGGGGAACGCAGCGGGGAGGTGACCGGGGAACGCAGCGGGGAGGTGACCGGGGAACGCAGCGGGGAGGTGACCGGGGAACGCAGCGGGGAGGTGACCGGGGAACGCAGCGGGGAGGTGACCGGGGAACGCAGCGGGGAGGTGACCGGGGAACGCAGCGGGGAGGTGACCGGGGAACGCAGCGGGGAGGTGACCGGGGAACGCAGCGGGGAGGTGACCGGGGAACGCAGCGGGGAGGTGACCGGGGAACGCAGCGGGGAGGTGACCGGGGAACGCAGCGGGGAGGTGACCGGGGAACGCAGCGGGGAGGTGACCGGGGAACGCAGCGGGGAGGTGACCGGGGAACGCAGCGGGGAGGTGACCGGGGAACGCAGCGGGGAGGTGACCGGGGAACGCAGCGGGGAGGTGACCGGGGAACGCAGCGGGGAGGTGACCGGGGAACGCAGCGGGGAGGTGACCGGGGAACGCAGCGGGGAGGTGACCGGGGAACGCAGCGGGGAGGTGACCGGGGAACGCAGCGGGGAGGTGACCGGGGAACGCAGCGGGGAGGTGACCGGGGAACGCAGCGGGGAGGTGACCGGGGAACGCAGCGGGGAGGTGACCGGGGAACGCAGCGGGGAGGTGACCGGGGAACGCAGCGGGGAGGTGACCGGGGAACGCAGCGGGGAGGTGACCGGGGAACGCAGCGGGGAGGTGACCGGGGAACGCAGCGGGGAGGTGACCGGGGAACGCAGCGGGGAGGTGACCGGGGAACGCAGCGGGGAGGTGACCGGGGAACGCAGCGGGGAGGTGACCGGGGAACGCAGCGGGGAGGTGACCGGGGAACGCAGCGGGGAGGTGACCGGGGAACGCAGCGGGGAGGTGACCGGGGAACGCAGCGGGGAGGTGACCGGGGAACGCAGCGGGGAGGTGACCGGGGAACGCAGCGGGGAGGTGACCGGGGAACGCAGCGGGGAGGTGACCGGGGAACGCAGCGGGGAGGTGACCGGGGAACGCAGCGGGGAGGTGACCGGGGAACGCAGCGGGGAGGTGACCGGGGAACGCAGCGGGGAGGTGACCGGGGAACGCAGCGGGGAGGTGACCGGGGAACGCAGCGGGGAGGTGACCGGGGAACGCAGCGGGGAGGTGACCGGGGAACGCAGCGGGGAGGTGACCGGGGAACGCAGCGGGGAGGTGACCGGGGAACGCAGCGGGGAGGTGACCGGGGAACGCAGCGGGGAGGTGACCGGGGAACGCAGCGGGGAGGTGACCGGGGAACGCAGCGGGGAGGTGACCGGGGAACGCAGCGGGGAGGTGACCGGGGAACGCAGCGGGGAGGTGACCGGGGAACGCAGCGGGGAGGTGACCGGGGAACGCAGCGGGGAGGTGACCGGGGAACGCAGCGGGGAGGTGACCGGGGAACGCAGCGGGGAGGTGACCGGGGAACGCAGCGGGGAGGTGACCGGGGAACGCAGCGGGGAGGTGACCGGGGAACGCAGCGGGGAGGTGACCGGGGAACGCAGCGGGGAGGTGACCGGGGAACGCAGCGGGGAGGTGACCGGGGAACGCAGCGGGGAGGTGACCGGGGAACGCAGCGGGGAGGTGACCGGGGAACGCAGCGGGGAGGTGACCGGGGAACGCAGCGGGGAGGTGACCGGGGAACGCAGCGGGGAGGTGACCGGGGAACGCAGCGGGGAGGTGACCGGGGAACGCAGCGGGGAGGTGACCGGGGAACGCAGCGGGGAGGTGACCGGGGAACGCAGCGGGGAGGTGACCGGGGAACGCAGCGGGGAGGTGACCGGGGAACGCAGCGGGGAGGTGACCGGGGAACGCAGCGGGGAGGTGACCGGGGAACGCAGCGGGGAGGTGACCGGGGAACGCAGCGGGGAGGTGACCGGGGAACGCAGCGGGGAGGTGACCGGGGAACGCAGCGGGGAGGTGACCGGGGAACGCAGCGGGGAGGTGACCGGGGAACGCAGCGGGGAGGTGACCGGGGAACGCAGCGGGGAGGTGACCGGGGAACGCAGCGGGGAGGTGACCGGGGAACGCAGCGGGGAGGTGACCGGGGAACGCAGCGGGGAGGTGACCGGGGAACGCAGCGGGGAGGTGACCGGGGAACGCAGCGGGGAGGTGACCGGGGAACGCAGCGGGGAGGTGACCGGGGAACGCAGCGGGGAGGTGACCGGGGAACGCAGCGGGGAGGTGACCGGGGAACGCAGCGGGGAGGTGACCGGGGAACGCAGCGGGGAGGTGACCGGGGAACGCAGCGGGGAGGTGACCGGGGAACGCAGCGGGGAGGTGACCGGGGAACGCAGCGGGGAGGTGACCGGGGAACGCAGCGGGGAGGTGACCGGGGAACGCAGCGGGGAGGTGACCGGGGAACGCAGCGGGGAGGTGACCGGGGAACGCAGCGGGGAGGTGACCGGGGAACGCAGCGGGGAGGTGACCGGGGAACGCAGCGGGGAGGTGACCGGGGAACGCAGCGGGGAGGTGACCGGGGAACGCAGCGGGGAGGTGACCGGGGAACGCAGCGGGGAGGTGACCGGGGAACGCAGCGGGGAGGTGACCGGGGAACGCAGCGGGGAGGTGACCGGGGAACGCAGCGGGGAGGTGACCGGGGAACGCAGCGGGGAGGTGACCGGGGAACGCAGCGGGGAGGTGACCGGGGAACGCAGCGGGGAGGTGACCGGGGAACGCAGCGGGGAGGTGACCGGGGAACGCAGCGGGGAGGTGACCGGGGAACGCAGCGGGGAGGTGACCGGGGAACGCAGCGGGGAGGTGACCGGGGAACGCAGCGGGGAGGTGACCGGGGAACGCAGCGGGGAGGTGACCGGGGAACGCAGCGGGGAGGTGACCGGGGAACGCAGCGGGGAGGTGACCGGGGAACGCAGCGGGGAGGTGACCGGGGAACGCAGCGGGGAGGTGACCGGGGAACGCAGCGGGGAGGTGACCGGGGAACGCAGCGGGGAGGTGACCGGGGAACGCAGCGGGGAGGTGACCGGGGAACGCAGCGGGGAGGTGACCGGGGAACGCAGCGGGGAGGTGACCGGGGAACGCAGCGGGGAGGTGACCGGGGAACGCAGCGGGGAGGTGACCGGGGAACGCAGCGGGGAGGTGACCGGGGAACGCAGCGGGGAGGTGACCGGGGAACGCAGCGGGGAGGTGACCGGGGAACGCAGCGGGGAGGTGACCGGGGAACGCAGCGGGGAGGTGACCGGGGAACGCAGCGGGGAGGTGACCGGGGAACGCAGCGGGGAGGTGACCGGGGAACGCAGCGGGGAGGTGACCGGGGAACGCAGCGGGGAGGTGACCGGGGAACGCAGCGGGGAGGTGACCGGGGAACGCAGCGGGGAGGTGACCGGGGAACGCAGCGGGGAGGTGACCGGGGAACGCAGCGGGGAGGTGACCGGGGAACGCAGCGGGGAGGTGACCGGGGAACGCAGCGGGGAGGTGACCGGGGAACGCAGCGGGGAGGTGACCGGGGAACGCAGCGGGGAGGTGACCGGGGAACGCAGCGGGGAGGTGACCGGGGAACGCAGCGGGGAGGTGACCGGGGAACGCAGCGGGGAGGTGACCGGGGAACGCAGCGGGGAGGTGACCGGGGAACGCAGCGGGGAGGTGACCGGGGAACGCAGCGGGGAGGTGACCGGGGAACGCAGCGGGGAGGTGACCGGGGAACGCAGCGGGGAGGTGACCGGGGAACGCAGCGGGGAGGTGACCGGGGAACGCAGCGGGGAGGTGACCGGGGAACGCAGCGGGGAGGTGACCGGGGAACGCAGCGGGGAGGTGACCGGGGAACGCAGCGGGGAGGTGACCGGGGAACGCAGCGGGGAGGTGACCGGGGAACGCAGCGGGGAGGTGACCGGGGAACGCAGCGGGGAGGTGACCGGGGAACGCAGCGGGGAGGTGACCGGGGAACGCAGCGGGGAGGTGACCGGGGAACGCAGCGGGGAGGTGACCGGGGAACGCAGCGGGGAGGTGACCGGGGAACGCAGCGGGGAGGTGACCGGGGAACGCAGCGGGGAGGTGACCGGGGAACGCAGCGGGGAGGTGACCGGGGAACGCAGCGGGGAGGTGACCGGGGAACGCAGCGGGGAGGTGACCGGGGAACGCAGCGGGGAGGTGACCGGGGAACGCAGCGGGGAGGTGACCGGGGAACGCAGCGGGGAGGTGACCGGGGAACGCAGCGGGGAGGTGACCGGGGAACGCAGCGGGGAGGTGACCGGGGAACGCAGCGGGGAGGTGACCGGGGAACGCAGCGGGGAGGTGACCGGGGAACGCAGCGGGGAGGTGACCGGGGAACGCAGCGGGGAGGTGACCGGGGAACGCAGCGGGGAGGTGACCGGGGAACGCAGCGGGGAGGTGACCGGGGAACGCAGCGGGGAGGTGACCGGGGAACGCAGCGGGGAGGTGACCGGGGAACGCAGCGGGGAGGTGACCGGGGAACGCAGCGGGGAGGTGACCGGGGAACGCAGCGGGGAGGTGACCGGGGAACGCAGCGGGGAGGTGACCGGGGAACGCAGCGGGGAGGTGACCGGGGAACGCAGCGGGGAGGTGACCGGGGAACGCAGCGGGGAGGTGACCGGGGAACGCAGCGGGGAGGTGACCGGGGAACGCAGCGGGGAGGTGACCGGGGAACGCAGCGGGGAGGTGACCGGGGAACGCAGCGGGGAGGTGACCGGGGAACGCAGCGGGGAGGTGACCGGGGAACGCAGCGGGGAGGTGACCGGGGAACGCAGCGGGGAGGTGACCGGGGAACGCAGCGGGGAGGTGACCGGGGAACGCAGCGGGGAGGTGACCGGGGAACGCAGCGGGGAGGTGACCGGGGAACGCAGCGGGGAGGTGACCGGGGAACGCAGCGGGGAGGTGACCGGGGAACGCAGCGGGGAGGTGACCGGGGAACGCAGCGGGGAGGTGACCGGGGAACGCAGCGGGGAGGTGACCGGGGAACGCAGCGGGGAGGTGACCGGGGAACGCAGCGGGGAGGTGACCGGGGAACGCAGCGGGGAGGTGACCGGGGAACGCAGCGGGGAGGTGACCGGGGAACGCAGCGGGGAGGTGACCGGGGAACGCAGCGGGGAGGTGACCGGGGAACGCAGCGGGGAGGTGACCGGGGAACGCAGCGGGGAGGTGACCGGGGAACGCAGCGGGGAGGTGACCGGGGAACGCAGCGGGGAGGTGACCGGGGAACGCAGCGGGGAGGTGACCGGGGAACGCAGCGGGGAGGTGACCGGGGAACGCAGCGGGGAGGTGACCGGGGAACGCAGCGGGGAGGTGACCGGGGAACGCAGCGGGGAGGTGACCGGGGAACGCAGCGGGGAGGTGACCGGGGAACGCAGCGGGGAGGTGACCGGGGAACGCAGCGGGGAGGTGACCGGGGAACGCAGCGGGGAGGTGACCGGGGAACGCAGCGGGGAGGTGACCGGGGAACGCAGCGGGGAGGTGACCGGGGAACGCAGCGGGGAGGTGACCGGGGAACGCAGCGGGGAGGTGACCGGGGAACGCAGCGGGGAGGTGACCGGGGAACGCAGCGGGGAGGTGACCGGGGAACGCAGCGGGGAGGTGACCGGGGAACGCAGCGGGGAGGTGACCGGGGAACGCAGCGGGGAGGTGACCGGGGAACGCAGCGGGGAGGTGACCGGGGAACGCAGCGGGGAGGTGACCGGGGAACGCAGCGGGGAGGTGACCGGGGAACGCAGCGGGGAGGTGACCGGGGAACGCAGCGGGGAGGTGACCGGGGAACGCAGCGGGGAGGTGACCGGGGAACGCAGCGGGGAGGTGACCGGGGAACGCAGCGGGGAGGTGACCGGGGAACGCAGCGGGGAGGTGACCGGGGAACGCAGCGGGGAGGTGACCGGGGAACGCAGCGGGGAGGTGACCGGGGAACGCAGCGGGGAGGTGACCGGGGAACGCAGCGGGGAGGTGACCGGGGAACGCAGCGGGGAGGTGACCGGGGAACGCAGCGGGGAGGTGACCGGGGAACGCAGCGGGGAGGTGACCGGGGAACGCAGCGGGGAGGTGACCGGGGAACGCAGCGGGGAGGTGACCGGGGAACGCAGCGGGGAGGTGACCGGGGAACGCAGCGGGGAGGTGACCGGGGAACGCAGCGGGGAGGTGACCGGGGAACGCAGCGGGGAGGTGACCGGGGAACGCAGCGGGGAGGTGACCGGGGAACGCAGCGGGGAGGTGACCGGGGAACGCAGCGGGGAGGTGACCGGGGAACGCAGCGGGGAGGTGACCGGGGAACGCAGCGGGGAGGTGACCGGGGAACGCAGCGGGGAGGTGACCGGGGAACGCAGCGGGGAGGTGACCGGGGAACGCAGCGGGGAGGTGACCGGGGAACGCAGCGGGGAGGTGACCGGGGAACGCAGCGGGGAGGTGACCGGGGAACGCAGCGGGGAGGTGACCGGGGAACGCAGCGGGGAGGTGACCGGGGAACGCAGCGGGGAGGTGACCGGGGAACGCAGCGGGGAGGTGACCGGGGAACGCAGCGGGGAGGTGACCGGGGAACGCAGCGGGGAGGTGACCGGGGAACGCAGCGGGGAGGTGACCGGGGAACGCAGCGGGGAGGTGACCGGGGAACGCAGCGGGGAGGTGACCGGGGAACGCAGCGGGGAGGTGACCGGGGAACGCAGCGGGGAGGTGACCGGGGAACGCAGCGGGGAGGTGACCGGGGAACGCAGCGGGGAGGTGACCGGGGAACGCAGCGGGGAGGTGACCGGGGAACGCAGCGGGGAGGTGACCGGGGAACGCAGCGGGGAGGTGACCGGGGAACGCAGCGGGGAGGTGACCGGGGAACGCAGCGGGGAGGTGACCGGGGAACGCAGCGGGGAGGTGACCGGGGAACGCAGCGGGGAGGTGACCGGGGAACGCAGCGGGGAGGTGACCGGGGAACGCAGCGGGGAGGTGACCGGGGAACGCAGCGGGGAGGTGACCGGGGAACGCAGCGGGGAGGTGACCGGGGAACGCAGCGGGGAGGTGACCGGGGAACGCAGCGGGGAGGTGACCGGGGAACGCAGCGGGGAGGTGACCGGGGAACGCAGCGGGGAGGTGACCGGGGAACGCAGCGGGGAGGTGACCGGGGAACGCAGCGGGGAGGTGACCGGGGAACGCAGCGGGGAGGTGACCGGGGAACGCAGCGGGGAGGTGACCGGGGAACGCAGCGGGGAGGTGACCGGGGAACGCAGCGGGGAGGTGACCGGGGAACGCAGCGGGGAGGTGACCGGGGAACGCAGCGGGGAGGTGACCGGGGAACGCAGCGGGGAGGTGACCGGGGAACGCAGCGGGGAGGTGACCGGGGAACGCAGCGGGGAGGTGACCGGGGAACGCAGCGGGGAGGTGACCGGGGAACGCAGCGGGGAGGTGACCGGGGAACGCAGCGGGGAGGTGACCGGGGAACGCAGCGGGGAGGTGACCGGGGAACGCAGCGGGGAGGTGACCGGGGAACGCAGCGGGGAGGTGACCGGGGAACGCAGCGGGGAGGTGACCGGGGAACGCAGCGGGGAGGTGACCGGGGAACGCAGCGGGGAGGTGACCGGGGAACGCAGCGGGGAGGTGACCGGGGAACGCAGCGGGGAGGTGACCGGGGAACGCAGCGGGGAGGTGACCGGGGAACGCAGCGGGGAGGTGACCGGGGAACGCAGCGGGGAGGTGACCGGGGAACGCAGCGGGGAGGTGACCGGGGAACGCAGCGGGGAGGTGACCGGGGAACGCAGCGGGGAGGTGACCGGGGAACGCAGCGGGGAGGTGACCGGGGAACGCAGCGGGGAGGTGACCGGGGAACGCAGCGGGGAGGTGACCGGGGAACGCAGCGGGGAGGTGACCGGGGAACGCAGCGGGGAGGTGACCGGGGAACGCAGCGGGGAGGTGACCGGGGAACGCAGCGGGGAGGTGACCGGGGAACGCAGCGGGGAGGTGACCGGGGAACGCAGCGGGGAGGTGACCGGGGAACGCAGCGGGGAGGTGACCGGGGAACGCAGCGGGGAGGTGACCGGGGAACGCAGCGGGGAGGTGACCGGGGAACGCAGCGGGGAGGTGACCGGGGAACGCAGCGGGGAGGTGACCGGGGAACGCAGCGGGGAGGTGACCGGGGAACGCAGCGGGGAGGTGACCGGGGAACGCAGCGGGGAGGTGACCGGGGAACGCAGCGGGGAGGTGACCGGGGAACGCAGCGGGGAGGTGACCGGGGAACGCAGCGGGGAGGTGACCGGGGAACGCAGCGGGGAGGTGACCGGGGAACGCAGCGGGGAGGTGACCGGGGAACGCAGCGGGGAGGTGACCGGGGAACGCAGCGGGGAGGTGACCGGGGAACGCAGCGGGGAGGTGACCGGGGAACGCAGCGGGGAGGTGACCGGGGAACGCAGCGGGGAGGTGACCGGGGAACGCAGCGGGGAGGTGACCGGGGAACGCAGCGGGGAGGTGACCGGGGAACGCAGCGGGGAGGTGACCGGGGAACGCAGCGGGGAGGTGACCGGGGAACGCAGCGGGGAGGTGACCGGGGAACGCAGCGGGGAGGTGACCGGGGAACGCAGCGGGGAGGTGACCGGGGAACGCAGCGGGGAGGTGACCGGGGAACGCAGCGGGGAGGTGACCGGGGAACGCAGCGGGGAGGTGACCGGGGAACGCAGCGGGGAGGTGACCGGGGAACGCAGCGGGGAGGTGACCGGGGAACGCAGCGGGGAGGTGACCGGGGAACGCAGCGGGGAGGTGACCGGGGAACGCAGCGGGGAGGTGACCGGGGAACGCAGCGGGGAGGTGACCGGGGAACGCAGCGGGGAGGTGACCGGGGAACGCAGCCTGCACCTTCACCTCCCCCTAACTCCGTCCAATACCCCAAAGGAACCTTCCATGCCTCAAGCCTCTTTCCTAATGAAGGGTTTACACACAAAATGTTGATTCTCCTGCTCCTCGGATGCTGCCTGACAGGCTGTGCTTTTCCAGCACCACATTCCCGACTCTGATCTTCAGAATCTGCAATTCTCACTTTCTCCCTTGAGTTAGTGTATCCAGAAATTTCCTCACCAGACATCTTATGCAGCTAGTCTGACATTTAAACCCTGTCTCCGTTTATAGACAGAGTGGGACATGAACAATCCTGCAGTGCTCTTACAGTACCCGTACATTCAAGGAAAAATATTTTAAAAATGTACGATTCATAGTCCATCCGGTAACCCTCATCCAGACTGAGTAAATATTCCCCTTTATTGTGATATGAGATGTGATGTAAGGAAGGGATTAACTGAGCCTGTTTGTTCAGTGATTGTGATTAATGTCAGTCTCCATGGGTTCTAAATACCCCAGTGGAGTGTTCCAATCTTTTAATCATAAATGGGTGCCGTTCAATGTGTTATGCCATAGTATGAGCGGGAGAATCACCAACAGCCCACTAACAGGGATCTATAGCTCCAGACAGAAGCGAGGAGAGAATAGAATCTGATAATATTAGATTGGAATGTTCCAGCAATGGAAAAGAATAGTAGAACAATAGACTGGAATGTTCCAACAATGGATCAGAATCTCAGAACATTAGACTGGAATGTTCCAACAATGGACAGGAGTTTATCCTATTTTAATTGGCAACTTTCTATGTATTATGGTCAGTTGTCATTATCATGGCGGATCTATTATGCACTTTGCATTATTCAATATTTCTATTATCCTCTCCTGTCTATCGTTGGTGTACCTGGTAAGTCTCACTGTCCAGATATTTTTTCTATAAACCAGTTACGTCTGCATTTGTGTTCTTTTATGTAGTCTACGCTTCGTGCCCCCAATAGTGTTCCTGTTGAGACTTTGAATCCAGTTCAATTCCTGTCTCCCTCTTTGCATCTGGCTGTATTACTCATGGGTCTCCATGTTGACCTACTCAGTTGCGGATATGAACCATTGTCTCTCTGCCCTTGTTATTTAAATATTGGGAGTGTGGAGGTCATTGTCGTCAATTATGTTTACAAACTCCATTTTCTTCCTGGGGCTCCATCCTTTGGTGATCCCTTTGGCCATGAGCTGATTCCCGACACCATGCCATGACCATTATTAACTTTAACTACACACTGCTCCAGAAAGTACTTCACTGGCTTACCCCATCTGCTGTTTGAATCTTGAACTGTGAAATACAGACTGAATGATGACAACAATCTGCTGCTGACACTCTCAGGTTGAAACCTGCAGAAACAAATCTGATTCGAACTCACACCGAAATTCCATCCATCTGACATTGCTGTGCACGCTGGTCTATATCGCTATTGTGTCTGGCAATGTCTTTATTTTACTATTCCTAAGCACTTTAACTCATCTGGTCATGAAACGTCCCTCAGTCTCTCTGTGTCGTTTATCCAAATCCCTGCCAGTGGCTCATATTTAATCTGTTTTCCTTCATGTGTATTTTCTCGCATTCAACACCCAAATGTATCATACACACGCACACACAGACACACACACGCACACACATACACACACACACACACAGACACAAACACACACGTGTATGACAGACACACACAGACACAAACACATGCATGCTCACACATGCACATGCACACATTATACTGGTCCAATGGAGATGGAAATCCTCCCCTTTTAGACACTAATCTGTTGTGTGTATCATTCCCATATGATAATAAAGTTTTGCAATACTCCCCATGCTGGGCAGATAGTGCAGTTCACTGAGCAATACACCAGCATAGTATGCACAGCTCTCCATGCTGGGCTGTCATCTTGTCCCAGCGTACGTTGTTTGAAGTGTTCTGTGAAGCAGATTCAGAATTTGATTGAACAAACCATTTCAATTCACCTGAAAATACCTTTATTCAATGTTCTCATTCTTATAATTTTGCTCTCGAAGGATTCACTCCTCCAGTTAGTCCCACTGCTCTGTCTTTTTCCCCATATTTCCACAACAGGCTCTCAGGTAATTAACTATCTGTTTCTGTCTTTAATGTGAATCTCTCTGTCCCTCTGTACCTTTCCGTGACGCTGGTTTCTGGCTCCCTAGTGTATCACTGCTGGCATCGTGAAGCTCAGAAACAATGAATTGGTGTGTATCAGACTGTTGTTCATTCCCGGTGTGTCCCATGTGGTGCTCCATGGACAATGGGGTATATATCAGGCTGTTTGTATCCCTATCGGAGGAGGTATCTGGGGAGTATAAGGTGAAGAAAGCATATGAGCTTGTGCCAGAAGGCGACAGACAGTGTTTCAGGAATCTAGAAAAGGGTCCCTGATTTCAACACAAATTGAGTTTGAAAGAATCAAAGTAATTTTGAAAGGTGGGTAGGGTATAAACATCTGAGCAAACCTATGACACTCTTTGAAATGTTCTTTTTTCGAAGGAGTTCAAAAATTCACTTTCTGCAATACTGAGAACTCGCGCAGAAGAGCAGAGAGTTACAATGGCAAGATTAGAAGCAGAATGGCTGATGATTATGAGTTCGTCCATAAATCAAAGTTTGGATACCATGATGGATTGAGAAGAATGTATGAGAACTTCTTAAAATATACACCTGTGAGAGTAAGGTTGACTGGCATAGGCCAGGAGTAGCAGGAAAAGACGTTAAAACATTAAGAGTTACAGAAGCATGTAATTTCTTGATGCTGAGAAATGAGGAGACATGTCATTCAGAAGAACTATTGGAGAGATGCAAATTGCTCCATTATGTAACGTGTGGTTGGTGTGTCCGGTGACACCATCAACAGAAGTATTTCACAACTGGGAAGGAGACTTTGAGCTTCGTGTTGGTGTCACAACATTTCAGCATTTAACTTGCAAATAACGTGGCCAAGACTAATCTATATACGATCATAAGGCCTAAACGTCTTTGGAGAAATTTAGGGAGAAAACATCTGGTCTCTTCAGATATAGATTTTTATTGCTGCCATTCGATTTTAAAGTTCTACAGGTTACAGGACAAGAAACTGTACTTGCTGACAAGTTGTCGAGACTTGAATGAAGAAAGACAGAGGCGTTCTGTGGCAGGAGTATACAGACTGAAATAGAATGGAGTTGTGAATGTTTGCATACTTACTGTCAATGTCGTATATATGTATTGTAGTCCACTAATAGAGTAAGAATAATGGGTTTAAAAAGAAGCTGCTGTTGTGTATTAATGGTTCATTTTGTCAAAGGAGGAGATGTGACAATGCTGTCATTTTGAAAATGTTATTTTCTCTTTTTTTTGAAGAAAAGTCTTAAAGGCAGAGATGCCGAACTGCCGACTGAAAACGGCTGAAGTAACTAACTTACGAGGCCTTTAGGTTTTATTAAAACAGTGGTAACAAATGTAGGACAGTGTCCAGCTCTCCCAGACCAGATCTTCTCATTTTGATTTCAGCTGCAGCATTCAGAAGCTGCTCGGTGTCCCAAGCGGGTTGGAAGCTTCAATACATGATCCCGAGCTGCTCCTCTCTCTGAAAACTCTCTTGAAGATGCTTCTTCTTGGATTGGAGAACTGCAGCTAAGAATCTGTGTTTGAATGTACCTTTGAGTCAAGGAATATGTTTATGGGATGTTCCTGTATTAGCGCAGTTACTTAGTAGAAGGCACTGTATCTATTGTTTGTGTAAGTGTTCCAAGTGAGAAGCTATCTCAAATTGTTCATCTGTTTGATTGTGTTTTAACTGGAGGGTTTTGAATGGATTACATATTACTTAACGTTGAGTAGGTTGACCAGTTGCAACATTTGTGGGCGGCACGGTGGCAAAGATGTGCAGGTTAGGTGAATTGGCCATGCTAAATTGCCCGTAGTGTTAGGTAAAGGGGTAAATGTTCGGGAATGGGTGGGTTACGCTTCGGCGGGTCGGTGTGGACTTGTTGGGCCGAAGGGCCTGTTTCCACGCTGTAAGTAATCTAATTTGTGGAACGCACAGTTCACATCTACAGTTAAAATAAGGAAAAGTTAGGGTCTCGGATGCCTTTTTAAAATATTTTGAGGGGTCTGGTCTGTCCATAAGGCTTGTAGCTGAGGGGCTTCTGACTGACTCCTGTTATTGAAAAGTTAGTGGAGGTGCTGGGGATGGTTTACTGGAGGTTGCGCTGTGAGCTGCCTCAGACATTCTGGGAGACCTGAGGATTTGGTGACCCAACGCGGGATGGTGCATGGGGAATGTAGTTACAGCATATGGGTCTGTAACATGCACAACAAATGGAGCAGAGGCTGCAGAGAGGGGACGCTCTGAAACCACGGAGTGAGTGCCTGTGGGGAAAGGGATCTGCGGTATCTGTTTGTGTTTTCGCCTGGACAAACACACACACTCACTCTCCCCGTTACATAAACTCATGCACACACTAGCTGTCCGCTCCACACACACACACACACACTCACACTCCCCCTGTCTCACATGCGCACATGCATACTCTGCTCTGTCACACGCATGCACGCCCATACCCACTATATATTCATCCCTCACTCACACACACACTCCCCCTCAGTCTCTCTCACTTACACACATTCTCTCTCTCCCCCTCACACAGGCACACCCCCTCACACACACGTACACGCACACACACGTATGTACGTACAAATCTGCGGCGTGTATTTGCATTTGTATTTGCAGATACGCTTTATTTTGTTCCCAGAACATACAATTTGGACACAGTCAATCAATGTGACATTTTATACACTCCTGAACTCAGAACAAACCCAGTCTGACTCCAGATGAAGACACAGACAAACTCCAAACAAGACCTCACCACTGAAATACATTGCCTGATCGGAGGCGTCACCTCCTTTCCAGTGATAATGTCTGTGATTTGCATATCAATCAATCAAAACCTACACCTCGATTCTAAGTGATTAAGGATTTAAGAGGCATCTTAGGTGTGTACCATTCATGCTCATGAGTTGCACAATCCTTTGATCTTTTCCTGATAACTTCTGGGTCTAAGGTCTTCCTCTGTCTCTAACACTTAACAAAGAAGCAGCGCTATGGAAGCTTGTGTTTTCAAATAAACCCGTTGGACTCTCAACGACTGTCGTGTGAATTTTGACATTGTCCGACCCAGTCCAAAACCAGAGGCTCCATATGATACTTATTTATTGCTTATCCCATTATCTCTCTTAGTAAATAAATCTTTCCTTTCCCCATGTGGTCTTGTCTTGCATATTAATCTATTGTGAGGCACATTACGCACTGCTGTCTGGAAATCGAGATATAATACATCTAGATGAGCCCCATTACCCATCTCTTAAACGAGGAATCAAGCGGGCTAAAAGTTGTCATGACATAGCTTTAACGAGCAGAATTAAGGAGAATCCCAAAGCATCTTATTCTTATGTACAAAGCAAGCGGGTAACTAGAGAAAGGATTGGTCCACTAAAAGATAATGAAGGAAGGCTGTGTGGCGAACCTGAAAGAATTGGTGAGATTCTGAATAATTACGTTGCGTCAGCGCTCACTGAGGAGAGGAACATGACGAATGTTGAGATTAGAGATAGAAATTTGATTAGTTTGCATCATGTTGACATAAGTAAGGAAGATGTGTTGGGTAGGCTAGAGGTTATTAAGGTGGAAAAATCCCCAGGTCCGGATGGGATCTATCCCAGGTTGCTGAGGGAGGTGAGAGAGGAAATAGCTGAGGCCCTGTCAGATATCTTTGTGGCATCCTTAAATGCATGTGAGGTGCCGGAGGACTGGAAGGTTGCTCATGTTGTCCCCCTGTACTAGAAGGGTACTAGGGATATTCCGAGTAACTGATATCAGTGGTGGGAATGTTGCTGGAGAAGGTATTGCGGAATAGGATCCATTCATATTTAGAAAAGAATGGGCTTATCAATGATATGCAACATGATTTTGTGCAGGAGAGATTGTGCCTTGCCAACTTAATAAAGTTCTTCGAGGAAGTGACCAATTTGATAGAGGAAGGAACGGTTGTTGATGTCATACACATGGACTTTAGTAAGGCGTTTGATAAGGTTCCCCGTGGTAGACTAATGGAGAAATTGTAGTCACATGGTGTGCAGGGTGTTTTAGCCAGGTGGATAAAGAACTGGTTGAGAAACAGGAGACAGAGTAGTAGTTGAAGTGAGTTTCTCAAAATGGAGAAACGTGACCAGTGGTGTACCACAGGGGTCAGTATTGGGGCCACTATTGTTTGTAAAATATATAAATGATCTGGAAGAGGGCACTGTTGGTATGATCAGCAAGTTTGCAGATGATACGAAGATTGGTGGAGCAGCAGAAAGCATAAGGGACTGTCAGAGAATATAGGGGGATATACATAGACTGGAGAGTTGGGTGGAAAATTGGCAAATGGCGTTCAATCCAGACAAATGTGAGGTTATGCATGTCGGCAAGACTAATTCGAGAGCGAATTATACAATGAACAGAAGAGCCTTGGGAAAAGTTGATGGGCAGAGAGATCTGGGAGTGCAGGCCATTGTATCCTGAAGGTTGCTGCACAGGTGGATAGAGTGGTCAAGTAGTACACTGGCCTTCATTGGACAGGGTATTGAGTATAAGAGCTGACAAGTCATGTTAACATTGTACAAGACATTGGTTCGGCCGCATTTAGAATACTGTGTACAGTTCTGGTCGACACAATACCAAAAGGATGTGGACGCTTTGGAGAGGGTGTAGAGAAGGTTTTCGAAGATGTTGCCTGGTATGCAAGGTGCTAGCTATGAAGAAAAGTTGAGTAGGTTGGGTTTATTTTCATTAGAAAAAAAGGAGATTGAGGGGGACCTGATTGAGGTTTACAAAATCATGAAGGGTATAGACTGGGTGGATAGAGACAAGCTCTTTTTCCCAGGGAGAAGGATTCAATAACGACAGGTCAAGCTTTCATGGTGAGAGGTGGAAAGTTTAAGGGGGATACACGCAGCAAGTACTTCAAACAGCGGATTGTGGGAGTTGCCAGCAGAGGTGGTAGAGACAGGCACGGTAGATTCATTTAAGATGCGTCTGGACAGATGCATGATCAGGTGAGGAGCAGAGGGATACAGAAGCTTAGGAATTGACCGATAGGTTTAGACAGTACATTTGGATCGGCTCAGGCTTGGAGGGCCGAAGGGCCTTTTCCTGGGTTGTAAATTTTCTTTGTTCTTTGTTTGTCACATTTTTAAGAAAGCTAGTCAAATCATTCAAACATGATTTATTCTTCATAAAACTATGTTGACTGTGCTGGATTCTGGCTTGACTTTGAAAATTTCTTGTTATTAATTCCTTTATAATTGACTCTAACAAATTGTCTTCAATATCAATAGATTTCTCACAACTTTTCATTTCCTAATGAATTTGGTTATTATAATTTCTTAGCTTTCTATAACCTCTACATTTCCTTTCACAATTCCTGTGTAACCGGCACAAGGTTGTAAAAGATCAGTGCTAATTGCTGTGTAAGATACATGAGGAGCTGATTGGGCACATTCTGTTCCTGCTTTATACACTCGCTTGGCTGAATGTCCTCTTGGTGTTCCTACATTATAGTCTCGATGGCGTGCATGTCCTGATCCTGTTCCTGACCAAGGCGTTCAAGATCTCAATGCCCTCCTCTTGTCGCTCAATGACAGGTCTGGGTTTTATGAAATCTCCCTGCTCAAATGTCACTTTTCAAGCGCTGAAATACGCAGGCAAGTTGTGTTGCCCACACTGGGCAGCTCAGTGGTTAGTACCAGAGATTCGTGTTCAATTACAGTCTCCAATTTCCTCCCACAGTCCCAAGATGCACAGGTTAGGTGGATTGGCCACGCTAAATTACCCATAATGTCCAGGGAAGTGCAGGCTAGGCGCATCAGTCATGGAAATGCCAGATTATAAAGATTGGGTGGGGTGAGATAAGTTGGGGGGAGGGGGAATGAGGAAGCTGGACTTGATCCCAGCTATCATTGAACGAGATCCCTCCAGTCATTATACTGGATCCCGGTGCTCGATCCACTTGATCACTGCACCAGTCCAACTGGATCCGTTCCCTCGCTGGACTTGATCCCAGTGATCATTGAACTCGATACCTCCAGTCATCCTACTGAATCCCTGTGCTGAATCCACTGGATCACTGCGCTGGTCCTACTGGATCCCTTCACTCGCTCTACTTGATCTCAGTGATAATTGAGCTAGATCT
>NW_025210971.1:0-1105 GCF_004010195.1 Chiloscyllium plagiosum
CTGCTAATCGATCCCTCCATCAATGGGAAACTCTTTCAGTCAACCCTGTCCATGCCCTAACTCAATCATGTTCTCCTCTACATCTCCTTTGCACTGCGACAAACACTCCACTCTGTCCACTCTTTCTTCACAACTGAAACTCTTCATCCCAAACAGTATCCCGGTAAATATCTCCTGCAATTTTCTCAGTGTGATCACATCCATGCGATAATGTGACTTGCAAAACTGCACACAACACTCTTGCTTGAGCCTAATGAACATTTGTTTTAAAATTTCTATATTAGTATGAGGGTATTCTGGCTAAGCAGAATTTATTACCCATTCTGAATTGTCCAGAGGGCAATTGAGACTCAACCATATTGTTATGATTCTGAAGTCACATGCAGACCAGACCAAGTAAGGACAGCAGATTCCTTCCTGAAATGATATCAGTGAACCAGATGTTTTTTTTCAACAATTGTCAATGGATATAGAGTAATCAATAGATTCTTCATTGCAGATATTTGCTGAATCCAAATTTTACAATATGGCATGGTGGGGCTCAAGCCCGAGGACTCAGACTATTACCTCGGTCTCTCGATTATGAGTCCTATGAAACTACCACAAGAGCAACACAGAAAGCCACAAAAGATGATCATTTCCAGTACAATCTCCTTTCCCCAAAACTGGCCTGAGTCGTTTCCATGAGCCTGACGCTCCAATTGTCTCTGTCCTAAGTCAGTAAACGCTGCTACATGGGGATTGATTTCACAACCGCGGTATTCAAATGGATCGAATTGTTTGGAGGTCCCGATGGAGGTCACCCAGCAAAAGTGACCGCAGCACAGACAGAACAGTATGAATGTGAAAGAGAGTGATAGATTGTGCATTGCCTCAGAGAAATGGGAGGATGGACGGAAAGGAGGTTTAATGATCGTGGGAAGGACAGAAATCTCCGACAACAGCTGTGTTTGAATCCTGATA
Source organism: Chiloscyllium plagiosum (assembly GCF_004010195.1). Lineage (NCBI taxonomy): Eukaryota > Metazoa > Chordata > Chondrichthyes > Orectolobiformes > Hemiscylliidae > Chiloscyllium > Chiloscyllium plagiosum. The sequence continues at coordinate 964 of NW_025210971.1, forward strand.
TATGAAACGCAGAGATGTGAGAGAGCGGAATTTGAAGGTAAAACAATTAATTTCTTACCATGTGTCACAAAAAGGACAATGGAGAGAAAACTTAGTGCCGTGATTTGGTTTCAAATCGAGGTTGCTGTGGTCACAATGCAAA
>NW_025210971.1:1237-15500 GCF_004010195.1 Chiloscyllium plagiosum
ACATCGACGACTTCACCAGCTTCCTCAAGGCAATAACCAGTGTTGCAGATAATCCCAGTTCACAGCTTTGGAATCAGGGAAACTGCGGCACAGCCTCCCAGAACCAACCGGAAATGGGGATGGGATGAGAGCGCGATATTACTCTCTGGTTCCAGTGATGCAATAGGTGACAGTGCGGTCCTTCTATGATCGTACAGAGGCGCAAGAAATTCCTAGGTTGAGTTTCTCCTGATCAAGGGAATAGTCGTCCCCGTTTATACTCTCATAGCGATTTATAGTGCATCTTGCTAAGACAGCTGAGTGGCACAATTGGAGCGTGTTGAGCCGTTAACTTTGCAGTGGTGGGTTTAACAGATGATTTTGCTATTTGGATCTGTGTTTCCGACACTGGTGATGGAAGCTGCTTTTGCTTGCATCAGCTCACAATCAGTTTCTTCCACACAGTCAAGACTTCAACCTGGAGAAGGTGGTGTTGGGGTGATATTTTGAACTGGATGTCCTTGGGGGCCGGAACATGGAAAAGGTGATGTTTAAGTTCGACTAATAAAACCTGGAATGCAAGCCTGACCTCAGAAACAGAGATAATAACTTTAATTTCCTACAATCCCATTCATTCATGTCACTTATGCAGAATCTTCACCCAGTTCTGCATACGAGAGACTCCAGGGCCAGAAAAACATGAGCTGACACTTAATTCAAGAATCCCCATCGTTTGGGGAAGCAGGGTAGTCGACCCTTCCAGTCCAGATGGCCCATCCGAAGCACATCCCAACAGACCCCACGGTATTCCCTATCCCATAAACCTGCATTTCCCATTGTTGATCCCTGTAACTGGCACATCTCTGGTCAGAGGGAGAAATAAAAACGCAAAAACACAGAGAATGTGCAGACTGCCCACAGACAAAGAGACCCGAGGCTGGGATCGCACCCGGGTGTGTGGCGTAGCCAGGCAGCAACGAACAAGGGGCGAAGAATAAATGTTGTCCTGACCAGTGATACTCTCAACCTCTAGGAGAATGATAAAGAATGAAAACACATTCACAACATGGAAAACAGGATTTGTATCTGTGTGGACAAAATTTGAAAGGATCGTTCACCCTGGGTTGAAAAAAGGACGCCGATACCACAGAGAAAGCAGGACAATGTGAGAACTGCAGGAAGAGATTCAATTAACCACAGAAATGGAATCTCATTTAATCAGTAACACTGGGGCTAGACCGTTCACCAGTCCCGTGTTTGGGAAGGGATCACTGAGAAAAACAACCTCCGGAGCCTCCAGCAGGATTACATATCCCATCAGGTGTTCGATTATGCTGTCAATGCTGCTGTTAATCCCAAGCAGCTATTTGTTCCATAGCATCAATCATCGAGTCATAATGCATGAAAACAGGCCGGTCAGTCCAACCAATCCATGCTGAACACACTGCCAAACTAATCTAGTCCAATCTGCCTCCAGCTGTACCCGCTGAGTGGTTATAATGCCCTTGTAGTTTTACTTCTGTGTTGTTGATCCAAAAACCCAAGTAATATTTTGGGGACAAAGGGTTCAGGTCCTGGCATGACAGATATTGGAGTTTGAATTCAATAAGCACCTGGGATTGAAGAGTCTCATGATGACCTGAATCAATTGTGTGGAAACTCTCATTTGATTCACTCATGCCATTTCGGGAAGCAACTATCATATTCCTCTGCTCTGTCCCACAGGAGATTCCAGATGGATAATATTGTGCTTGACTCTTAACTGTCCTCTGGGAAATAACTGATGTACTAGGCATGAACAAATTTATTTTAAAAATCCCACTTTCCCATTCATGTTTGGATCGAATTGTTCTTTAAATGTTGCAAATGTACCCTCATCCATCACTTCCTCAGCAAGTTAATTGCACACGTAAAACACCTTCTCTAAAAAAAGCCTCACATGTCTTTTTTTTAACTCTCTCTCTCTTCATCTCAAACATATGCCCTCTCGTCTTGAAATCCCCCTCCTGGGAAAAGCCAGCTATCGTTCACTCTAACATGCCTCTCAAGAATTCATAAATTTCTGTCAGGTCGCCGCTCAATCCCCTAACCTCGAGTGAAACCAGTCTCAACTAGGAGAAAGTGATAACTGTAGATGAGGGATCAGAGTCGATAGTGCTGTGCTGGGAAAGCACAGCAAGTCAGGCAGCATTTGAGGAGCAGGAAAATCGACGTTTCAGGGAAGAGCCTGATGAACGACACTTGCGCGAAAAAATAATTCCCCTGCTCCTCGCATGCTGCCTTACCTGTTGTGGTTTTCCAGCACCCCAATCTCAAATCTGAAAATAGCCTCAGCCTATCCAGCCTTTCATTATAACTCAAACATTCCACACACGGCAACATGCGTGTACACCTTCTCTGAGCCTGCTCCAGCTGAATAATATCATTCCTACAACTGGGCTACCAGGACTGGGCATAATATTCCAGAAGAGGCCTCATCAATGTCCTGCAAATCTTCAACATAACGTCCCGACTACTATACACAAAGGACTGAACAATGACGGGAAGTATGTTAAATACCTTTGAACACCTTGTCTGTCGGTGATGCAAACTACAGAAAATTATGTACCTGCATCCCTAGTTCCGTGTTTTCCAACACTACGCAAAGTCCTACGCTTTTTGTTATACCAAAATGCAATACCTTCCATTTATCCAGAGTGAACTCCATGTTACATTTTTCAGTCCAACGACTCATTGGATCAATATCCTTTTGAAACTTAGATAATCTTCCTCACTGTCTACAATTCTGATGTCGCCTGCAAACCTCCGCAGCATGCCTGCTGTGAGTTCCACTGCTTTCTCATATAGATCAATGATTCATATTTACTGTAATGATCGTTATTCAGCAGTGTGCAGATCATACAACAGTTAGTCATGCAATTAACCATGAGGAAGAAAGCCGCAGACTGCAGGGAGATATTAAACAATTGGAAATAAAAATGGTGAGAGCAATTCATTCAAGGGAAGTGGGTGATAGTGAAGCAAAATCAAACTTCAAACCAGCCGCCCTCACTCCAGTTGTGGCAGTCAGCTGTCTCAGCAAGATGCTCTGTAGATGCTATGTCATTATAAACGGGAACAAATTTCCCTTCTGCCTCGCCTTTGACCAGGAGCATTCGCAACCACGGAACTGCTTACGCCTCTAAACCGTCATAGAAATACCGTGCATTCTCCGGTTGTGTCACTGGAGCCATCGAGTATCTCTGTGACCTCATTCCCATCCCGATTTCCAGTTGGGTCTTTGTGACTGCGCCAGTCAATTCCTCTGATTCTGGGGCTGGGAACTGGGACTCTGTGGCAGCAGTGGTTGCTGCCTTGTGGGGGAAAACTGGTGAAGAAGCTGATGTTAAACTGCATTGCTATTGCAGCATACATTTCAACAAAACCTGCACTGTCCCCGGAGTCTTTGATGTTTTGGAGAAATCTATTTATCTCAGCCTTCAGCATATTAATTTTGGAAACACCACAGCCTCTGCGGGCACCGATGTTAAACGGTCAGCCCATTCTGAGTTCCCACAGATCTGCCACTGTTCGCTAAGCACTGACATTGTGTGTTAGGTACTCTGCCTAACATTGTCTATGTTACTGTACTTATAGCGCCGAGGTAGCGTGCTGATATTTGGGATGCCGCGCTCGTATAGTGGTTTGTACTCTGCGTTGTGGTCGCAGAAACCTCGGTTCGAATCCGAATCACGGCAGTAGTTTTTCTATTCGCCCCAGTTTTTGTGAAGTACACGAAGGTATAAGTTGTTTTAACATGGTAATTTTGTCCAAGGCAATGATCTTTTTCCTTCAAATTCTGCTCGCTCATAACTCTGTGTTTCATATGTCAGCATTCAAATCCACCCATTCTCAGAGATTTCTTCCCTCCTACGATCATTAACCCGACTTTCCGTCCAACACCCCCATTTCATTAATTTGGGGATGCTGGTGTTGGACTATGGTGTACAAAGTTAAAAATCACACAACACCAGGTTATCGTCTTACATGTTTAATTGAAGCACTAGCTTTCGGAGCGCTCCTGTGGAGTCATATCCTATTTCATTAAGGCACTGCAGAATCAAACACTGACTCTCACATTGATACCGTTCCGTCTGTGCTGCTGTGGTCACTGTTGCTGGGTGAACGTGCACCAACCCCACGATCGAGACCTGCAGACCAGTTGATCCATTTGGTTACCGCTGTTGTGAGATCAATACTCATGTAGCAACTTTTACTGAAACGGACAAGAGATTATTGGAGGGTCAAGCTCAGGAAAATGACACAGGACAGTATCGGGGAAAAGCAACTCCATTGGAAAAGATCAGTTTGACCGGTTTTCTGCAATGGCCGAGCGCTGTTACCACTGGACTGTTAATTCAGACACCAGGGACTCGGGTTTGACTCCGACCATGTTAGGTGGTAGAATTGGGATTCAGTAAATATCTGGAATTACGAATCTAATAACTCCCATAAATCCATGGTCAATTGTTGAAAAAAAAAATAAAAGCATCAGTTTCACTGACGTCCTTTAAAGAAGGAAACTGCCATTCTTATCTGGTCGGGCCTCCATATGACTTCAGACTCACTGCAATATAGTTGAGACTCAGTGCCCGCTGTGTACTTAGAGATAGCAAAATATGCTGCCGAGCCAGCGATGCCCTCATACAGTAACAGAATAAAAGAAGTTTATTTGGCTCTAGCTCGAGTACTGTGTGCAGTTCTACAATTCACATTATAGCATGGATGTGATCGCACTGGGAACAGTGAAGGAGAGATTCACTGGAGTATTGTCTGGCTGAATAGTTTCAGTTATGAGGACAGACTGGGGTTGTTTGTCGCCGAGCAGCGGAGATTGGGAATGACATGTCTGAAATGTACAAAACAATCAGGGATACGGTGTGGATAGATTGAAAGAAGCGTTTCCTGTTGATGGAGGGATCGAATACTGGGCCAAGAGATGTCGGGAAAAGGCAGAAAGGTTTGGGTAGATGTGCGCAAAGCGTCAGAGAGGCGGAAACCCATTTCACCTGAAAAAAAATTCAGATGAGACTTTGTGATGCTAAGACATATAAGGCTATGGGCTGAATGATGGAAAACTTCATTCAGGTCGTTAAGCAGTTTTATTGGAGAAGTGCGGCCACAACAGGCTGAAGGGCCTCCTTCGACGTTGTTGTCCTCGGCAGTATCGTGGTTAGTGTCCCCGCCTGTCACAGGGCTCAATTCTCCGCTAGGGGCATCGTAAAGGTTTTAAACCTGTCACTCTGTTCTCCTGTGAAGGTTATTAATGCCTGGCCTTCCATTCTCGATTGGATAAGTCACAGGAAGGACAGTGTTGTCTAAATCAGCGTGGGGAAGGACTGCAGCTCCTGGAGAGAGAGAGTGTCAGTGACAGTGCAAACACGTAACTTCTGCAAACTACACATTGTACCTGTGTTGGAATGAAAACAATTTTATCGATTTGTTTCTGACTTAAATGTTTGCTTAAAGCAGGAACCTGAGGAAGAAAACAGGGTAATCCATTCAGTTATGACTGCAGAAACATTTCCTGCAGCACGAATGAGGTTGTACAGTGCAGAATCACGTTTGGATGCATTGAATTATGGTTGATGGGCGCAGCTTGCTTTCACTAGGCTGAGCTACCAGTGTATAAAGCTATAAAACATGGTGCAGATGGTGCTCACTGTTATGATATAATTGCTGAGTGGCTCGCACTGATTTTAGATCTGCAGTTGAGGTGGATTGACCATGATAAATTGCCCTGTCATGTCCAGGGAGTGAAATCACTAAGTTAAGTGAATTAGCCATTGGTAATGCGGGGATAATGTCAGCAGTCACACGATGCAATGTTTTATTCCAGTAGGTTTATTTGAAATCACAAGCCAGAGGGCTGTTCTTTCTTCAGGTGAAATATATGGGAGAGAGTGGGATGCTAGGTCTGGTTGTGATGCTCTTCAGAGTGACCCTATAGACTCGATTGGGTGAATTGTACTTTCTGCATTGTAGGCAATCTGTTATTCTATCAGAGAGGACACTGCCAGCGTTTACTGGGCTGCTAAGACATTATAGACGATGCTGACGGCGTTTAGTGGGAATGGGATTTTATTTATTTGTGTGTTGAAAAATTTGGAACTGAACCAAGGAAAACTGAATGGAAGTTCTCCAGAGTATGTGAGGTTTGGAGGGAGGAAATAGGTGGTAAATTCACTCTTTCAAGTTACTAAATTTCTGAACGTCAGGTATTCAAAACCATTGATGTAGGACAAAGAAATGATGGGAACAGAATTTCTGTCACTCAGAGAATCCGTTTCCAAAATATTTGGGAAGGCACATTTGGAGACACACAAGCAGTGAGTTTCACCAGGAGAGAGAGACAGCCTGTGGCTGGCTAAAAGTGATAAAGTGGGGTGTGCGGGATGGAAGGTGCGAGGAAACAATGTCTAATTTGGATGAATTGAAATGTAAAGAAATATCAAAAACGTATGCAGCCGAATAAGAGTCAGCAAAAATTTCAGAGTTTTGAAAGATTTGCATTAATATTCCACATTAAACATTATACATAGAACTGAGCAGATTTTATAGATTGTCAAGGAAAGATATCCCATAATGTATAGGAAGTGACACGTCGCTTGGAAATCGATGTTCTGCTTTAGTTTCATGCCTTAGAGATGGGAGGACAATCGCCATGATGTTGGGTTCATTAGATACCCACTGAAATCTGCCAAAGTCACTGAGCATCAAAACTGGATTTTTCTTTGTAGTTAAACTTTCAGTTTTTCTCATCAGTATTTTCTTTAAGCTGTAATAAATTCGGATCAAATTGAATAAATTCCAATGATACAAATCCAATTCACTTCCAATCATTGCAATGAGCAGAGTGAGGTTGCAGCAAAATTAATAAAATGAAGCGAACAAAACTGCATTTCCGGGAAATTTACCCAGATCAGGTTCAGCCATCTGAGAAAAGCCATCGAGCTAAAACATCACCTTCACTTCTCTCTCCATATATACTTCCTCACGTGAGGGAGAAACTGACTGAAGAAATTATGAGTCAAGACTAAATATGCGTGTGAATGTGACGGGAATTTCTTGTTCGCTGGTTCATTCTGAGACAGTTCCGACTTGGAATGAAGCAAGGACAGCTATTCCTTCCAAGGATGTTGTCAATTCCTTGGATTTTGCTGATATTATCATTCTGCTGAAAGCAGAAACATAATGGTGTGGATTCGATTCCGCTCAAGGAATTTCTCATCCCCTATTAGCACCATGTGTAATCTTAACAGGGTCATATGTGAGTTCCTTTGTTTTGCGAGGAAATGGCCCCGAGGTTATGGCGACGGGTTGGTAATTCATCGTTCACACGTGGGTTCAAATCCTACTCTGGTTGTTTCTTCTATTAAACACAGCTGTGGTTTTCCTTTGTGCCTCGCATCTTTAGTGTATATTGAATGGATAATCTTGCTCATGCCCTTCATTGCACCGGAGGTTTGCAATAAATTGATACCACATCAAAGTCGAAATAAACCAATTTGATTCTGTTGTAAGTTGAATTGGGATAATGAAAAGGAGTGCAACTTTTGTTTCATCCCTTCATTCCATCTTGACTTTATATGAATATCCATCGAATGAAAGAGAAACAAATAAGGAGAGATCGAGAGCAATAGTTTATCCAGTGGGATTGTGAATGAGTATTTTGATGTAACACTCCACACAAAGGTCTGATCAGTGTTTCAAACAGTCAATTGGAACTGGATCTGCAGAAACCTTCTCCAATGAAACAAACCTTTCATTCTTTCACAAACTATTGCCGTGTGAATCACACTTGCGATCGATCATCCAGCACGATCACCAAGTTGCCAACAGCATTGGATCCACCGATTTTCTTTAGCAATCACAACTTCTGCACATACCTATCTGCGGTGTGCCCAGTGCCATTTGTTGTTTCCAGGCAACAACACGTTTCTTGTTCATGGGTTTATCAGCCTTGTTCCTGATCGTTCTGATAAGTTTGAGAAAACTTTTATATCACTTCATCCCATCCTCACAGAATTCCAAACTTATCAATTCAATAATACGTTCGACCAAATGATGTAGGATTGGAAGTCGGCCATTCAGCCCAACGAGTCTGCTCAACCATTCAACGAACTCATGGCTGATCTGTTAATCCTCAACTCCTTTCTCCAGCCTTAAATCGACAGGACTTCATCGTATTTCTGGATAAATATCTGTCTGAAAATATACAATAACTAGGCCTAAACAAAATTTTCTGGAAAGGGTTCCACAGAATCACTGGAAACTGAGCAAAGAAATTAGTCCTCATTGCTGAATTAAATTGGCAATAACTAATTGTGACTTCATGTCCTCTGGTGCTCTCATCATACCAGACTGCAAACTACCGACCCGTAACAATCCCGTTAAGATCCCATGAATATTGAACGTCCATAAATGTTATTATGTGATAATACAGCTCCACTCTGCCTCTTTTGTTTCAAGGAGAATAATCCCAAGCTAACCAATCATTCCACGTAGCTCCAGTTTCTCCAATGTTGACAACATCTTCGAAAATCTCTGCTGTCCCCTGCAGCGTCCTTACATATTATTAAGGCAAGTAGAGAAATTTATGTGAAGGAACGATTGAAACTCCAAGCACAGATTTGAAAGGGAACTTGAAATCAGACAGCGACTGGAATCAGATCGGTCCACACAAGGACGGAATACAGTAATGATAACTCTGACAAATGAGAATCTAATCATATCCCACTGACATTCAATGGCTATACTGTAACCAAACTACGCCATATAATCGTCCGCAGAGCTAGAATTTAGAGAAAAAATGATATGAACTGGCTATATAAACATTTTGACAACAAAAACATGTCCTTCGGTAGTCATGTTTTGATTATAAACTCAACTCGTGCCACCATGAATCCTACATCGTTTGCAACGCACAAATGAGACGTGGAACACGACTCTCTCCATATGCTTAGATGGGTGTAACTTCAATAACACTTACGGATCTGAATACCATTTACGACAATGCAGTCACTTGATTGTTCCCTCTTCAATACCTGCAATATTCATTCTCTTCACCGCTAAGGAACAATTCAGCAGAGTGCACCAACTACAAGATGCACTGGAGTTAGTAATCTGGTCATTTTGACAGAACGTTCAAATCTCAACAGCTTTACTGACTATAAGGACAATGTTGGAAGATGCAACTAAACTTCACCATTTGCAAGTTACCCTCCAAGGCGCATAGGACCCTGACTTGGAAAGTAATCAGTGATAAACTCATTGAGTGGTGAAACAGTCTCGATGGGCAATATTGCATATTTCAGCTTTCTACTTTTATCTTACAATTTTATGCGGTGACCAGACTTGTGCTCAGTCCTTTAGCTGTTCCCTAAACTGCTGGTTTCTAAAGTGCTGCTATCATCCACGGCCTGTGGTCAACAATAAAAAATATCCGAAAACCCTCTCAATCCACTGATTTCCCATAAGATTAGAGTGGTGTTGGAGAAGCACAGCAAGTCCGGCAGCATCTGAAGAATAGGAAAAATGAACGATTAAGGCAAAAGCCCTTCATCAGGAATGAGACTGGAAACATATCGGATGGAGAGATAACTGGGAGGGGGTGCAGCTTTGGAAAAGGTAGCTGAGAGCGCAGTAAGTGGATTGAGGTGGGGGTGAACGTGATATGTGAGAAAAGAAGGTGGAATGGATAGGTGGGAATGAGGATGCATTAGTGGGACAGGTCAGGAGGACGGTGTTGTGCTGGAAGTTGGGAACTGGAGAAAGGTAGTGGAGGGGAAATGAGGAAACTGGTGAAGTCCAAATTGATGCCATGGCGTTGAAGGGTCGCATGGCGAAAGATGAGGCTTTCTTCCTCCAGGCATCGGGTGTAGAGGCAGTGGCGGTGGAGGAAGCCCAGGACCTGCATGTACTCGGACAGTGGGAGGGTGAGTTGAAATGTTTGGCCAAGGCGCACTGGGGTTGAATCTTGCGGGTGTCCTGGAGATATTTTCTGAAGTGCTCTGCGAGAAGACATCCAGTCTCCCCAGTTTAGAGGATACCACATCGGGAGCAACAGATACAATAAATGACACGTGTGGAAGTGCAGGTGAACCTTTTATGGATGTGGAAGCCTCCATTGGAGCTTTGGACGGAGGTGAGGGAGTAGATGTGGGTGCTAGGTTTGCAATTCCTGCAGTGACAGGGGAAGGTGCTAGGAGGAAAGGGTGGATCATTGGAGGGCGTGGACTTGACTAGGTAGTCACGGAGGGATCGGTCTTGGCAGAAATTGGATAGGGGTGGTGTCCGTTTAGAGGTGGCGAAACTGGCATTTGATGATGTGATTTATGTGGAGGTTGGTGGGATAGAAGATGAGGACCTTGTTGTGGTTGGAGGTATGGACTCCGTGGGCGGAGGTAGGGGACATGGATGAGATGCGTAGGAGGGCTTCTTCAACCAGAAAGGAGGGGAAGTTCCGGTCTTTAAAGAAGGAGGACATCTGATATGTTCTGTGGCGGAACTTGTCCTGTGGGAGCAGATACGATGGAGGTGGAGGAATTGGGAATATAGGAAAACATTTACGCAAGAGGTAGGGTGGGAGGAGGTATAATCCAGACAGCTGTGGGAATCAGTGGGTTTGTAGAAAGTTTGCCAGTAATACTGACCTCGAGGGAGAAATTTCCTTCCCCACCACTATCCACTTTTCACAAAGACTGTGTCCACCACGACTACCTAGTCAGGTCCACGCCCTTCAATGACCCACCACCCCCCCCTCCCGGCACATTCCCCTGCCACTGCATGACTTGAAAAATCTGCACCCACATCTTCCCCCTCACATCCTTCCAAAGCTCCAATGGAGCCTTCCACATCTATCAAAAGTGCATCTGCACTTCCACACATGTCATTTATTGCATCCGTTTCTCACGATGTGGTCTCTTCTACATTGGGACCACCGGATATATTCTCGCAGAGCATTTCCAGGACACCCGCAACAGTCAACCCAACGCCCCTTGAACAAACACATCAATTACCCCTCCCCACTCTCCCGATGGCATGATGGTCCTGGGCCTCTTCCACCGTCATTTCCTCATCACCTGACGCCTCATCTTCCACCTCGGGACCCTTCAACCCCAGGGCATCAATGTGGTATTCGCAAGATTACTACTCGCCCCACGCCCACCTTATCCGAGTTCCAGCCTTCGAGATTGGTGCCATCCGACTGACGTGTACCACCTGTCTATCTTACTTCCCATCTATCTGCTCCACACTCTTCTCCGACCTATCACCTTTAACCCCACCTCCATCCACATACAGCATGCTCAAGTAAATTCTTCCCAGTCCCAGCCCTCCCGTTTTTCTCTCCACTCTTGATGCTCCCAGCTTTAGTCCTGATGAAGGCCTTTTGCGGAAACATCGCTTTTTTTTGCAACTCGGATGCTGCCAGACCTGCTGTGTTTCTTCAGCACCACTCTAATCTTGATTCTGATCTCCAGCATCTACAGTACGTTCTTCCGTCCAACTGATTCCCCCGTCCATTGATCTTCAGCGATCGTAAATGTCCACTCCATGATCTCTTTGTCCGTCTACACCACACAGAATATTCACTGTTCTTGTTTCTTCTCCCCAAATTCATTAACACTCATCGATATGGATTCAATTCCATTTAGCATTTTACTTTCCACCTGACTAATGCATCACTGCAGTCCTTGGCATTCTTCACCAAAGTCAACTGCTGGAGTCACATATTGACAGGACTCGTCAATGTCGGCAGATTCCCCTTTCGAAGGGACATGAACGAATGAGTTTTCAGTATATTAAAGTTATTGTCACTGTTCCTGAGATTTGGTTTTGTTTTCCAGATTTTATTCATCGAATTTAACGAGCAGCAGCTGCCACGTTACAGTCTCCAAAGATTACTATCCCAATAGATCACGGCTGCACTAACAACTCCCTGCTGCATTTCTCAATTCAAAGAATGACATTGTCAATTCAGATTATCCCAGATGGAGAGAGAATAGGATGCGTTTCTGTGATGGAATGGAAGCAATTTACGCTGGATTGGAGTGTTTACTGGAGCAAGAGACTGATGTGGAGACGATGTGAGCAAAAGCAGTTCTTAGCAACAAAATACCACTTTGTTAAGGAAAATGTCTTAGAATGCTTTCAATACGTCGACCTCTCACTTACGGCTCCAGCATGCTTCCTCTGAGCCAATCCTCAGTGCGGGTTAATGCTGCTGCTCAATCTTAATAATGTAATAGATTGAGACCAATATGCCTTCCACCCCGCCTTTGACCAGAAGCACTCACAGCCTCAGCATTTCACGCGCTTGGATATACAGAAAAAATCTTTTCCCTGGGGTTGGAGAGTCCAGATCTAGACGGCATAGGTTTAGGTTGAAAATGGAAAGATATAAAAGAGACCTAAGGGGCTACGTTTTCATACAGAAGGTGCTGCATGTGTGGAATGAGCTGCCAGAGGAAGTGGTGGAGGCTGGTACAATTGTAACATTTCAAAGGCATTTGGATGGGTATATGAATAGGAAGGGTTTGGGGGGATATGGGCCGGGTGGTGGCAGGTGGGACTAGATTGGGTTGGGATATCTGGTCGGCATATACGGGTTGGACTGAAGAGACTATTTCCATGCTGTACGTCTCCATAACTCTGAGTCTATACCGGGCCTTTACCAATCATGTCACTGGTGCCACAGAATAGCTTCACGTGCTCATGTCCACCGCCACTTCCAATCCCTGTACACATCCATCCCCCATCACGAAGGCCTCAAAGTCCTCCGCTTCTTCCTTTCCCGCCGAACCAACCAGTACCCTTCCACTGACACCCTCCTTCGACTGACTGAACTGGTCCTCACTCTGAACAACTTCTCTTTCCAATCCTCCCACTTCCTCCAAACCAAAGGAGTAGCCATGGGCACCCGCATGGGCCCCAGCTATGCCTGCCTCTTCGTTGGATAAGTGGACCAGTCCATCTTAGCAGGTACACTGGCACCACCTCCCACCTTTTCCTCCTCTACATCGATGACTGTATCGGCGCTGTCTCGTGCTCCCACAAGGAGGTTGAACAGTTCATCCACTTTACTAACACCTTCCACCCCGACCTCAAATTTACCAGGACCGTCTCAGACTCCTCCCTCCCCTTCCTAGACCTCTCCATTTCTATCTCCGACGACCGACTCAAGACGGTCGTTTACTATAAACCGACTGACTCCCACAGCAACCTAGATTACACCTCCTCCCAACCTGCCCCATGTAAAATCTCCACCTCATATTCCCAATTCCTTCGCCTTTGCCACATCTGCTCCCAGGAGGACCAGTTCCAGTACCGAACAACTCAGATGGCGTCCTTCTTCAAAGACTGCAATTTCCCGTCAGATGTGGTTCACGATTCTCTCCACCCCCACCTCCTCCACTCCCTCTCCTCCGCCCTTGAACCCCGACCCTCCAATCGCCACCAGGACAGAACCCCACTGGCCCTCACCTACCACCTCACCAACCTCCAGATACATCGTAACATGCTTCGTCATTTCCACCACCTCCAAACGGACCCCACCACCAAGGATATATTCCCCCAATCCACGATCAGCGTTCCGAAAAGACCACTCCCTCCGCGACTCCCTCGTCAACTCCACACTCCCCACCAACCCAACCGCCACTCCCGGCACCTTCCCCTGCAACTGCAAGAAATGCAAAACGTGGGCCCACATCTTCCCCTCATTTCCCTCAGGCCCCAAGGGATCCTTAAATATCCATCAGAAATTCACCTGCACCTACACACACATCATTTACTGTATCCGTTGCACCCGATGCGGTCTCCTCCACATTGGGGAGACAGGCCGCCTACTTGCAGAACGGTTCAGAGAACACCTCTGGGACCTAGGACACCCGCACCAACCAACCCAACCGCCCCGTCGCTGAACACTTTAACTCCCCCCTCCCACTCCGCCAAGGACATGCAGATCCTTGGCCTCCTCCATCGCCAGACCATGGCAACACGACGGTTGGAGGAAGAGCGCCTCACCTTCCGCCTAGGAACCCACCAACCACAAGGGATGAATGCAGATTCCTCCAGCGTCCTCATTTCCTCTCCCCCCACCTTGTCTCAGTCAAATCCCTCGATCTCAGCACCGCCTTCCTAACCTGCAATCTTCTTCTTGACCTCTCTGGCCCCACCCCCACTCCGGCCTATCACCCTCACCTTGACCTCCCTCCACCTATTGCATTTCCAATGCCCCTCCCCC
>NW_025210971.1:17956-21194 GCF_004010195.1 Chiloscyllium plagiosum
AAAAAACAAAGCGGGTGACAAACATGAGTACACCTACGTTTTGTTGGTAAGCAAACTAAGACCCTGAGCTTCCAGGTTCCTGTCACTGCAACATCCCACTTTGTCCCCATGCCTCCATGTCAGTTTGGTGTGCTGCAGCGCTCCCGCATAGCACAGCGCGAGTTGGAAGAGCAGCACGTAATTTCCTACTGAGAGACCATACAATCTTCAGTACCCAACATTGAGTTCAATCATTTTAGATCCTGCCCACCTACGCATACCATTCGTTCCAACGGCCGATCGTTTGGCTCAAAAATCTCTCCTCAGATCCACTAGACCTGCTGATTTTGTTCAGATATTTCTGCTTTTCTTTGGATAATTTTGTTCTGTTCTGATCGTCAGCCTTCAGGAAACGTGTGTTTGCACGGGAGGGTGGTCAGAGGAGTTTTACCAAGGTGGTGTCTGAGCTCGACCATTTTCCTTGAAAAGTTAAGCGAAAGTGAGGGCTGCAGGTGCTGGAGCTCAGAGTCGACAGTGTCGTACTGGAAGAGCACAGCACGTCAGACAGTATCTGAGGAGCAGGAGAATCGATGCTTCGGGCACAAGCCACCGCCATTCCATTACCAGCCTATGTCTGGAGGAAGAACGTCTCATATTCCACCTTAGGACTCTACAACCATACGGGATAAATGTGTAATTCAACAGTTTCCTCGTTTCACCTCCCCCCACATTATCCCAGTCCAAAGCCTCCAACTCGGCACTGCTCTGTGGACCCGGCCATCAATACACGCTGAACTATTACCTTCTCCCTCACCTTCATCCACTTATTGCTTTCCCAGCTACCTGACCACCAACCCCATTTCCCTCCCTCAAACCCCACACAAAAGTCTCATTCCTGACGAATGGCTGATGCCCGAAACATCGATTCTCCTGCTCTTCGGATGCTACCTGACTGGCTGTGCTTTTTTTAAAGCACGACACTCTCGTCACTGCAAAGATAGATGAGCTCGATTGGGGCTCTTAAGCTGAGACCGGAGAAATCTGAGAGAGGAATTGCTTAACGTGCACAGAAAGGGAATATATACGTGTGTTAGGAATAAAATTTTAATGCGAAGGGTTAATAACCAGGGATATAGATGAAACGCTAGAGAGAGTATGTTCAGAGAAGATTTAGGAAGAACGTTTGCATCCTGAGACTGTTGTTTGTCTAGAACTCACTGTGTGAACGTATGGTAAATCTGAGAGTCCTCAAAACACTTCAGGAGCATTTAGCCAAACACTTGAGGAGCGAGAGCATGTACGGATAAGGACAGGTACTGGAAAGTGGGGCGAGGATAAATAGATGTTTGATGAAAGCGTTGAACACCGTAACGTTGGGTGCAGTAAAATGTAGGCGAGCTCACCTCTGTGGCACAATGAAAGTCGTGTTGGACTTCTGCTGCATTGTTAAGATTGTGATTCAACGTTTGTGGGTTTGAGTCCCAGCAGAATCGGAGTTTAGTTTCAGATTTCAGCTGAATCAATGATTGTTCTGCTGATTCATTATCAGTTCCCATCGTCTGGAGTTCTCGTCCCCGCTACTGACCAGAGAAGATTCCTCACCTTCTTGGTGGTGAGTTTTGAGGGAATCGCATCATTTGAAATATGATCAGTCCAGAACACGCTGCCCATTCACAAAACCAACTGCTGAAGCCCACTGTCTCTAAACACATGTCCCTCCCACGGTTGCACAGAGTTTTTCGGTTTATTCAGTGTCTTTTCGCCTTTGGGCGACAGGTTGATGTGGATGGGCTGTGAAAAGACATTGACGTGTTCGCTCAGCCATAATGATATCTAATGGCGGGGTAGCGCTTGCGGGTGGCCATAATGATATCTAATGGCGGGGTAGCGCTTGCGGGTGAAATGGCCCCCTCCTCTTACTCTCTGTCTGTGCTGTTTTTGACAGAGGGTTTTAAACAATAACATGATGAGGACACTGTGAACCTACACCACGGAATACCAAGGTCCTCCCCTTAATCCCACTGCTCTCACAGCTGGAATACACAGCTCCGGTTGTAGCTTTAGATCAGACAGTGCAGGATTCTCCTTGGCGCTCTTCAGACTGCATGCTCTTTCACACAGGTCTCCAACTGGACACATGGAGCGAACGGCCGTGTGGATATTGGGGATTCAGGGATAGATTTCCCCTTTGCCCGCCTAGAGTTCTGGCCACGGTAATAATCATGAATTTCGGGCATTCTGGATCTTACTCTGGATTTTTATCACTTTACAATTTAAACTGAAATTCAATTTACTCTTGCATAACATCCTGATATCTTCATGAAAACTGTTCAACATGTCCTTGGATGTAACCATGTTGAACATTGATGATGAGTGCAGTATATTCCTTGTTGTCTGTCGGAACATGCAGAAGGAAGATAGTGAAGTGTCGTTGAATCGAATTCTGTGCCAAATTGAAGCCGACGGAATGAGAAGTCCTGTGACAGTGATAATATAACATTGTCTGTAAACAACGCAGCGACCCACAGAAACCCAGTTTTCAATCAAGTCTATTTTTCACAACGTTTTTCTGTGTCCCATTTCCTGAACCTGATGCTCGAAAAGTCACAGGTCCATATCAGTTCCTCCTTCTCTGCCTTAGCTTTAATTTCATAACCACAGCAAAAGTAGAACAGGCCAGTCGAAGGTCCCAGAGGTACGAGTAGGGAACTTTGTAGCTTTCTACCGGCGGCTCCAGTGGAGCAACTGATCAGCGCTTGGTACTTAACAGCGTGTAAAAATGCCGCAGTTGTAATTCCAATCGTTATCGAAAGCTGCTTTTACTGACGTTAGTCAGGAATTATTGGAGCATCAGACTGAAGCATAGTTGAAGAATAATGTCGAATAAAGCAGCATCTCTTCTAAAACTCCAGTTTCTGATTTGGGAAAGGTATCAATTGTTAACCGTAAAACTGCACATATTCCCCAAGTAATTATCCATCTGTGGATCGAGAAACAGAGATGATATTTTAGCTTGATGACCTTTTTCATATCTCTAACACTGCACTGGATTACATTCTTGAAAAGGCTCTTAAACTCGTTTCATATAATCCTGTTTGCTGCAAACTCACACAGCTCAATTAACCGTTCGACAGGAATTAGATTTATTTCTTTGAGTAGATTGAATGTTGTCACCGAACCTGGTAAAGTCATGACAAATAGTTTTGATGCTGTGTGGAACAAAGAATTCAAACAGGAATAAGGATGAGTCTTGTCGCTG
>NW_025210972.1:0-1962 GCF_004010195.1 Chiloscyllium plagiosum
AGCGGGAGGCGAACACGATCATGACAGTAGAGACTTTTTGAAATATTTGGCAGTATCCCACACCACAGTTCGTTCCCTGGGAAGCAAACCCATTTTACTTTTGTTTTCAGCATCAATATACAGTGGGCACTGAAACAGCATATTAACAAGCTGCAGCTTTGGAGTTGATCAGCAGAAATGGCTGTGGTGGGATTCGAACCCACGCCCCTTTCGAGACTGGAACCTGGATCCTGCGCCTTAGCCTGCTCGGCCACACTACCAGCCCGCAGCGTCACCTCATTTTCTTCTATTTCCAATTGTGCTCCTGCATAACAACAGATGCAAAGTCACATCATTAGGTTTCCATGATTCCTCTCGAACTCTGCTGCTGGGATGTGCCCGGCTACAATGAAAATTTCACAGCAGATATTGATAGCCCATCAATCCAGACAAAAATCAATGGTAAGCTGAGTCTATCTTCTCAGACTCTTTTCAGCTACAAATGTATCTGTGAGTGCGTGAGAATATGGCTTCGCTTGTGATTTGGTCAAATTTGCCATTCTGACTTCCGGTTCCACGGAGGCTGTGCTCGCCACTTCCTTTGCGAGCGGGCTCCCATAATTGGCAGCTGGACGAACTCATCTTCAATTGGCAATTAGTGTTGTGGTAGAGAAACATGAACACGTTTTTCAGCCCACTATCAAACACAGAGTTGTGGAGCGCGGGAGGGGGTTAGAGGTAGTGGGAGTTATGGACATTCTGGAAAGCTGTACAAAAGAGAGATCGCGCATGCACAGGCCTTAATAATCTTTAGGGAAACTTGTGCAAATAACGCCATCTGAGACAGATAGAAATGTGAAGAACTGCAGGGAAAGAGAGAATCTCTTCCAGTCATCTGTGTCTTTGTCCTTCTCGAAGTCATAGCGAGGGCTCTGCTGTCTGAATCAGCATGGAATGTTACTGCAGCGAGTCCTGTCGCTCAGGCACGTTGCACCTGATGTGCATACGTTTTATCACGTTATCGCCAGCTCAGAGAACAGATTTCACAGCTCGCATCATCCCGCAGTGACAGGGAACAGAAGAAAGCGATTCAGACCATCATCTTACCACCTGCTGGGCAGAAAACGGATGTGGGAGAGCAACTAGTCACGACCAGTGCATGTTCCCTGCATTTACAATCTTGGTCTGTGTGACAACAAAAGCAGGAACCAGGAACTGTTTATCTTGCTTCTTAAAAAAGGCGTGAAATGATGAAAAGCAGAGTACAGTTCACAGAGTATGGTCTAACCTCTGGGTTATGGGCTCAGCACGCTCCAACTGGGACCCTCTGCTCACCGGATTTGAACAAAAACAAAGAAATGACTCAGTGACAAAATCTGTTGAAACGGAACTCTGTGAGGAATTGAAAGCGATGGAATGAAAAGCCCCTTGAGAGCGGGATGTAACATTATCTGTGTTGGGATCGTTTTCCAGACTCGAGGAGAGTGCGCAGTGCTGTTTCCATGTTATTGTCGGGAGCCCTGTCGCTTAGACACACTGCACCTTTTGTACAATGGCATAAAAGCACGGACGTTTTGTGTAGAGGGGACAACTTCAAAATCGTTAATGAGGCAAAATGCACAAATTAGCAAAACAACAAAGCAACCACAGAAACTGGTGTTACGTGATGGGGTAAACCCCCTCTGCTAATGGAAACCAGCAAAGCAGAAAGGATTCACCCCGTGCTGTATTCTGTTAAAATTCCAGAGACAAAGAAACAACCCAAAAATCACTACTTAAAGTTAAACATAACAACGTTATTGCTTTTTATTGACAGAGAATGATCAACCTACAACTCCTTTCTCTAAACCTTCTGCTCTGCAATACCTTCCCTCACTCGATCCCAATAACTTTTACAAAAATGTTCAAATTTAAAAACCAGATAGTTGTCGAATCTTCTCTTTGTATCTTCCTCTGTAGATGTTTTTCTCCAGGTCGGTGTTG
>NW_025210972.1:2630-8328 GCF_004010195.1 Chiloscyllium plagiosum
TTTCCAGCGGATGCGAGGTTGGTAAGGGTAAATAAGAGGGAAATTACCTGGTTCAGGTGAGTGTATAACTAGAGGTTAGAGCTTCAAAACCAGCGAGGAACGACAACGAAGTTTGCAGCAGGTACTTTTTATTCTGAGATTTTGAAATCGGAGATTACTTTTCAGAAGAAAAAAAAAGAAGATGATTCCAGCATATTTCAAAGGCCAGTTGCAGACACACAATGAGCGAATTTTACAGGGGCACGGATTCTGGTCTGCCTGGATGGGGAGGCAAAAGTGACACACTCACAAATTGTTTAGCGTTCATCGGAAATAAATTGCATAGAAATTGAACATGTTAAGTGTAAGAAGAGCTGGTGGTGTTGAAAGGTTTAGCAGCTGATTCGACGTGAACTACTACAAATTGTTAATGTACTGAGCTATTTGTTTTAGCTTTGCATTAAATGGAAGCGGGTTAGCTCAGTCCGCTGGCTAACTGGTTTATGGCATAGAGTGAGATTAACAACGTGGGATTAATTGCCGCACTCTCTCAGGTTGCCATAAGTATCATCATCTCCACCGCTCATGCGATCTGTAATGCAATTGTGACTCTAGTGAGTAAGAATGGACCTGTCAATGTCAAGCACAATTATCTTTGCATCTGTTGCCTTGGACATTTGGTCACAATGATCAGGAACGGGACTGAGTCCATTTAATACTCACTGTTCTCCTCCCGAAAAATCCAGCGACAAGACTCGTCCTTATTCCTGTTGGAACTCACTGTTCTGCACAGCAGCAAAAGTATTTGTCATGACTTTACCAGATTCACTGACAACATTCAGTCTACCGAACGAGATAAATCGAATTCATTTCGAACGGTTTAATGAGCTGTGTGAGTTTGCAGCAAACACTATTATCTGAAACGAGTTTGACAGCCTTTCCAAGAATGTAATCCAGTGCAGTGTCAGAGATTTGAAAAAGTTCATCAAGCTAAAATATCATCTCTGTTTCTCGATCCACAGATGGTTAATCACCTGGGGAATATGTGCAGTTTTACGGTTAATAATTGATACCTTTCCCAAAGACAGAACAATTCCACAAATCAGAAACTTGAGTTTTAGAATAGATGCTGCTTTATTCGACATTATTCTGCAACTACGCTTCAGTCCGATGCTCCAATAATTCCTGATCAACGTCAGTAAAACCAGCTTTAGATAAGGATTGAAATTACAACTGCGGCATTTTAACACACTGTTCAGTGCCAAGCGTTGATCGGTTGCTCCAATGGAGCCGCCGACAGCAAGCCTATAAAGTGCCCTACTCGTACCCCTGGGACCTTTGACCCGCATGTTCTACTTTTGCTGTGGTTCTGAAATTAAAGCTAAGGCAGAGGAGGAGGAACTGATATGGACCTGTGACTTCTCGAGCATCAGGTTCAGGAAATGGGACATAGAAAAACGTTGTACAAAATAGACTTAATTGAAAACTGTGTTTCCGTGGGTCACTGTGTTGTTTACAGACAATGTGATATTATCGCTGTCACAGAACTTCTCATTCGGTCGGCTTCAATTTGGCACAGAATTCGATTAAACAACACTTCACTCACCTCCTTCCGCAAGTTCTTACAGACAACATGAAACATACTGCACTCATCATCAATCTTCATCATGGCTACATCCAAGGACATGTTGCACAGTTTTCATGAATACTGAAGATAGAAGAATATCATGCAAGAGTAAATTGATTTTCAGTTTAAATTGTAAAGTGATAAGAATCCAAAGTGAGATAGATAATGCCCGAAATTCATGTTTATTACCGTGGCCAGAACTCTGGCCAGGAAAAGGGAAAATCTTTCGCTGAATCCCCAATATCCACACGCTTGCTTGCTCCATGTGTCCAGTGGGAAACCTGTGTGAAGGAACATGCAGTCTGACAGAGCGCCTGGGAGAATCCTCCACTGTCTGATCTAAAGCTGCAACAGGAGCTGCGTATTCCAGCTGTGAGAGCAGTGGGATAAAGGGGAGGTCCTTGGTTTTCCGTGGTGTAGGATGTTTTAAATGATACGATTCCATCAAAACTCACCACCAAGAACGTGAGGAGTCCTCTCTGGTCAGTAGCAGGGACGAGAACTCCAGACGATGGGAAATGATGATGAGTCAGCAGAACAATCATTGATTCAGCTGAAATCTGAACTACACTCCGATTCTGGTGGGACTCAAACCCACAAACTTTGAATCGCAATCTTAACAATGCAGTAGAAGTCCAACACGTCTTTCGTTGGGCTGCAGAGCTGCGCTAACCTCCATTTTACTGCACCCAAAGTTACGGTGTTCAAGTCTTTCATCGAACTTCGGTTTATCCTCGCCCTACCTTCCAGTACCCGGGCCTTATCCGTGCATGCTCTGGCTCCTCAAGTGTTCAGCTAAATACTCCTGAAGTGTTTTGATGACTCTAAGCTTTACCACACGTTCAAACAGTGAGTTCCAAAGAAACAACACTCTCAGGATGTAAACATTCTTCCTAAATCTTCTCTGAACATTCTCTCTCTAGCTTTTCATCGATATCCCTGGTTATCAACCCTTTCCAGAAGAAGTTTATTACTGTCACAGATACCTAATCCCTTTCTGTGCACATTAATCAATTTCTCTCTCAGCTTTCTCCGCTCTCAGATAAAGAGGCCAAGACGAGCTCATCCATCTTTGCAGTGGCGTGAGTGTAGTGCTTTAAAAGCACAGCCGGTCAGGCAGCCTCCGAAGAGCAGGGGAAGCGATCATAAGCCATTTATCGGGAATGAGGATTTTGAGTCGGGGTTGAGGGAGAGGAATGGGGTTCGTGGTCAGGTGATGGGAAAGTGGATGAAGGTGAGGGAGTATGTGATAGTTCAGAAGGAGGACTGATGGACGGGCCCGGAGAGCAGAGCCTTGTTGGGACTGGGATAATGTCGGGGGAGGCGAAATGAGGAAGCTGTTGAAATAACATTTATCCCGAATGTTTTCACGGTGCTAAGTTGGAATATGAGACGTTCTTCCTCCAGGCATCGGCTAGGAATGGAATGGCGGTGACTTGTGCCCGAAACATCGATTCTCTTCTCCTCAGATGCTGTCTGACGTGCTGTGCTTTTGCAGCACTACACTCTCGACTCTGAGCTCCAGCACCTGCAGCCCTAACTTTCGCTTATCTTTGCAGAGGGAATGGTCTAGCTCAGGCACCACCTTGGTAAATCTCCTCTGACCACCCTCCCGTGTAAACACACGATTCCTTAAGGCTGGCAATCAGAACAGAACAAAATTATCCGAAGAAAAGCAGAAATATCTGAACGAAATCAGCACGTTCAGTGCAAATAGGAGAGATTTTCGAGCCAAACGATCCGCCTTTGGAACGAATGGTATGTGTAGGTGGGGTAGGAACGTGAAAGAAGGTGGACAGGGTCTAGAGTGATTGAACTCGATGTTGGGTATTGAAGATTGTACGGTCTGTCAGCAGGAAATGACGTACCGCTCTTCAAACTCGCGCTGTGCTATGCGGGAGCTCTGTAGCAGACCAAACTGAAATGGAGGCATGGGAACACCGTGGGCTGTTGCAGTGACAGGAACCTGGAAGCTCAGGGTCATTTTTTGCTTGAAGACAGAATGTAGGTGTACATACGTTTGCCACCCACTCTGTTTTTCTCTCCACAGTCCAGACGAGATCACATTGTGAGCAGAAAATGCAGTTTGCTAAATTGAGTGATGGGCAGATAAATCACTGGAACCTTACACAATGAGGAAGGACATCATAACCGTGCAGCATTACACCTTCTGAGATTTCGTGGAATGGTGCCATATGGGAAAGTGTTGGAGGACAAGGAGGATTAGACGAGGATGTGCAGAGAGAAATTGTCCTGCATTGTGCCGGTATTCAGTTGTATGGGCTAGTGGGGAAAGGGCAGTAGAATGCATATCTTCCTGAGCTTCCTGCTATAAGCAAATACCTAATTACGGAGCAAAACTACTTAATTTTTTTTTAGATTAGATTACTTACAGTGTGGAAACAGGCCCTTCGGCCCAACAAGTCCACACCGACCCGCCGAAGCGCAACCCACCCATACCCCTACATTTACTCCTTTAACCTAACACTACGGGCAATTTAGCATGGCCAATTCACCTAACCCGCACATCTTTGTGACTGTGGGAGGAAACCGGAGCACTCGGAGGAAACCCACACAGACACGGGGAGAATGTGCAAACTCCACACAGTCAGTCGCCTGAGTCGGGAATTGAACCCGGGTCTCTGGCGCTGTGAGGCAGCAGTGCTAACCACTGTGCCACCGTGCCGCCCAACATGCCAACATCGACACGAGGTACAGTTGACAGAAGTCACGTGCTTACACTGTCACTGTCAGTCTGTCTCCCCGGGAGCAGTAGTACTCCCCCACGCTGATTCAGACAGCACAGTTCTTCCTGTGACATATCCCTTCGAGAATATAAGGACAGCTATTAATAACCTGTACTTAGAACGGAGTATCTGTATTGCTCAATAAGAATCGCGCAACTATCCTAACTCCTTTTTAATGTCACTTGACCCATAGCCTTGTATGTCTTGACATCACAAATTCACATCTGAATACTTCGGAAAGTTATGTGGATTTTTGCCTCTTCGAGTCTTGCATACACTGTGTTCCAGATTTCAACCACCCACTGTTTGAAAACGTTTTTCCACGCATTCACTATAATCTTTCCGCCTCTGACCTTAAATCGGTGGCCCTCGTGATCGAAAGCTCCATCAAAGTAAAACATTTAATTCAGTCTATGCTATTCATATCCCTCAGTGCTTTGTACATCTTAATCATGCCGCCCTCCCTACCCAATCTCCTCTGCTCTAAGAAAAACAACTCCAGCTTGTCCAATCTCTCTTCTTCAGCCCAGACAATATCCTGGCGAATCTCCCCTGCATCGATTCCAGCACTGTCACATCCCTGCTATAACGTGAATTGCATAACTACACACAACAGTCTCGCGAGAGCTGAATGAACAAGTAAAATAAATGATACGAAAGTCCACTGAAACTGATGTTTTTTTTGAATAAAGTTTCTTTTCCTCAATGCTGTCCTGTGCCCTTTTCCTGACCCTGATGTTTCAATAATCGCTGATCCATGTCAGTAAAAGCTGCGACATGAGGTTTGATCTCACAACCGCGGTATCAAAATGGATCAACTGGTTTGAAGATTCCGATGGTGAGACTTGGGCATGGTCACACAGCAACAGTGAGTGCAGCAGCACAGACTGAAGGAGGTGAATGTGAAAGTGATTGTAAGGGAAATGGGAGGGGGAACTTAAAGGAGTTAAGTGATTGCAGGAGGGAGGGAATTCTCCGAAAATGGGTGAGTCTCAATCCTGATATATGACTCACAGAGATGTGTGAGAGAGAGGGGTTTGATGGGAAGAAAATCATAATATCTGAGAATGCTTTCATGTAAAATCAACTAATTCCTTTCTGTGTTTATTCAGCATGAGTCACAAGGAGTAAAATGCAGTGGCTCGGATTCGAACGAGCTTCCTGCGGCCACAAAGCAGAATATTTTAACATTCAAACCATCACTGAGTCATGCAGAGACACGCGTTTAAAAACAGCAATAACTAGAGTGACAGAGGAGATGTTAGGAAGAGTAGCAGATGCACAACAGGAATATTAGATGCGTAATAGCAGATATGTGGGAATTCAGAATTAGCTGAATCTTTAA
>NW_025210972.1:9841-14430 GCF_004010195.1 Chiloscyllium plagiosum
TGTCCCTTCGAAAGGGAAATCTGCCGACTGTCAACAGTCCTGTCAACATGTGACTCCAGACCCACAACAATGTGGTTCAGCCATGAATGCCCTCTGACTCAGTTCGAGGTGAATTAGAATGTACAATAAATGCTCTTCAGACCAATGATAGCCACGTTCCGTGGGAGATTAAGGAAGAATAAAAATGCATGGACAACAGGCGAAGGGGGAATCGTGTTTGTGTGGACTCGAATTCAACTGATTATCAAGCTAAATAGACACAAGGATACCCACAGCGCCAAGAAGTCAGGGCCATAGGGTGACGGCAGGAAGGGTGTTCAATTACACGCTGAGGTGTAAACTCACTTACTCAGTCACAGTGCACACAGGTCATTCACCACTCCCATATGGGAGAAGTGATCCCTCAGAAGACCAACTGGCAGCGTCACCAGCAAGTTTACAAATGACAGCAGAAGTTCGATTCTGCTGTTATTGCAGCTGTTAATCCCAACCAGCAATGAAACCTGTTCGCATGCGTGTTTCCAGTGGAGTTTCACTGTTTTCTGATGTATATCAGTGATTTAGACTTAGTTGTAGGAGCCATGATTTAGAACGTTGCTGATGATGCAACAATTGACTATGGTGAAGAATGCTAGGGATTGCAGGGATGTATCAATCAGGTGGAAAGGTTAACTGCTGAATGGAATTGAATCCAGATCAATGAAAGTTAATGAATTTGGGGAGAAGAAACAATAACAGTGAGTATTCTGTGTGGTGTAGAAGGACAAAGAGATCATGGAGTGGGAATTCACGATCGCTAAAGTTCAATGGACAGGGGAATCATTTGGAAGGAAGTACGTTCTGCAGATTTTGGGAATCAAAATCAATATTAGAGTGGTGCTGAAGATGCACAGCAGGTCAGGCAGCATCCGAGTTGCAGGAAAAAAATGACGTTTCGGTCAAAAGCCCTTCATTAGGAATAAAGCTGCGAGCCTCGAGGGTGCAGAGATAAACGGGAGGACTGGATCTGGGAAGAATTTAGCTGAGAGTGCAATAGGGGGATGGAGATGGGGTTAAAGGTGATAGGTCGTAGGAGAGGGTGGAGCGGATAGGTGGGAAGTAAGATAGACAGGTGGGACAGGTCAATAGGATGGTGCCAATCTAGAAAGTTGGAACTCGGATAAGGTGGGCGTGGAGAGGTAAGAAAGCTGGTGAAGACCACATTGATGCCCTGGGGTTGAACATCCCAAGGTGGAAGATGAGGCGTCGGGTGTTGACGGAATGGCGGTGGAGGAGGCTCAGGAACTGCATGTCCATGGGAGAGTTGGGGGGGAGGGAGGGAGTTGATGTGTTTGGTCATGGGGAGTTGGGGTTGAATGTTGCAGGTGTACTGGAAATGTTTGCTTAAGCGCTCTGCGAGAAGGTGTCTGTTGGCCCCAATGTAGAGAAGACCATCCGATGCAATAAATGACATGTGTGGCAGTGCAGATGCACATTTGATGGATGTGGAAGGATCTATTGGAGCCTTGGAAGGATGTGATGCGGAAGATGTGGTGCAGGTTTTGCAATTCCTGTGGTGGCAAGGGAAGGTGCCAGGAGGGGAGGGTGGGTCATTGGAGGGCGTGGACTTGACTCGGTAGTCGTGCAGGAAATAGTCTTAGTGAATAGTGGATAGGGGTGGCGAGGGATATATATCCCTCAACTTCAGTGTTACTGACACTTTTTACAAACCCACTGACTCCCACAGCTGTCTGGACGATACCTCCTCCCACCCCATCTCTTGCACAAATGTGATCCTTTATTCCCAATTCATCCACCTCTATCGCATCTGCTGCCAAAGGAGAAGCACAGCGTTTCAGGCAGCATCCGAGGAGCAGTAAGATCGACGTTTTGAGCTAAAACCCTTCGTCAGGAATACAGTCAGAGAGCCTGAAGGCTGCAGAGATAAATGAGAGGAGGTTTGGGGTGGGGAGAAAGTAGCATAGAGTACAATAGGTGAGTGGGAGAGGTGAGGAAGGTGATGGGTCAGGGAGGAAGGTGGAGTGGATCGGTGGAAAGGAAGATAGGCAGGTAAGACAAGTCATGGGGACATTGCTGAGCTGGTAGTTTGGAGCTGGGGTGAGGTGGGGGAAGGGTAAATGAGGACACTGGTGCAGTCTACATTGATGCCCTGGGGTTGCAGAGATCTGAGGCAGAAGATGAGGTTTTCTTCCTCCAGTCGTCGGTTGTGAGGGAGTGGCGGTGTAGGAGTCCCAGGACCTTCATGCCCTCGGCTCAGTTAGAGGGGGAGTTGAAATGTTGGGCCACTGGGCAGTGTGGTTGCTTGGTGCGTGTGTCCCAGAGATGTTCCATAAAGCGCTCTTCTAGGAGGCGTCCTGATTCTCCAATGTAGAGAAGACCACATCGGGAGCAACGGATACAATAAATTATATTGGTGGATGTGCAGGTAAACCTTTGATGTCTGGGGAAGGCTCCTTTGGGGCCATAGATGGAGGTGAGGGAGAAGGGGTGGACGCAGATTTTGCAATTATTGCGTTGGCAGGGGAAGGTGCCAAGACGGGAGGATGGGTTGTTGGGGGACGTGGACCTGACCAGATAGTCATGGAGGGAACGGTCTTTGTGGAAGGCGGAATGGGATAGGGAGGGAAATATATCCCTGGTGGTGGGGTCCGTTTGGAGGTGGTGGAAATGTCGGCGGATGATTTGGTTTCTGCGAAGGTTGGTAGGGTGGAAGGTGAGCACCATGGGGGTTCTGTCCTTGTTATGGTTGGAGGGGTTGAGTCTGAGTGTGGAGCTTCTGGATGTGGACGAGATGCAGTGGAGGGCATCTTTAACCACGTGGGAAGGGAAATTGCGGTCTCTAAAGAAGGAGGCCATCTGATGTGTTTCATACTCTATGCTACTTCCTCCCCACCCCACCCTACTCTCATTTATCTTTCCACCCTTCAGGCACTTTGGCTGTATTCCTGATGAAGGGCTTTTGCCCGAAACTTCGATTTTTCTGCTCTTCGGATTCTGCATGAACTGTTGTGCTTTTCCAGCACCGCTCTAATCTAAACTCTGCTTTCCAGCATCTGCAGTCATTGTTTTTACCCTCTGCTCCCAAAGGACAAGTTCCACCACAGAACACACCAGATGGCCTCCTTCTTTAAAGACCGGAACTTCCCAATCTATGTGGTTGAAGATACCCTCCAACGCAACTCATCCATGTTCCATACCTCCACCCACGAACCCCAAATCTCCAACCACAACAAGGACAGAACCCCCCCCCCCATCTTCTATCCCACCAACCTCTGCATAAATCAAATCATCCGCTCGCAGTTTCGCCATCTTGAAACGGACCCTACCACCAGGGATACGTTCTCCTCCCCAGCCCTAATCCACTTTCCGCCAAGACCATTCGCTCTGTGAGTACCTAGTCAAGTCCACGCCCTCCAATGTCCCACCCTCCCCTCCCAGCACCTTCCTCTGCCACCACAGGAATTGCAAAACCAGCTCCCACATCTACCCTCTTATCTCTGTCCAAGGCTCCAATGGAGGCTTACACATCCATCAAAGTTTCACCTGGACTTCCACACATGTCATTTCTTGTGTCTGTTGCTCCCGATGCGGTGTACTCCAAATTGGGGAGACCGGATGTCTTCTCACAGAACACTTCAGAGAATATCTCCAGGGCACCCACAAGAATCAACCCCAGTGCCCTCATGGCCAAACATTTCATCTTCCCCTCCCACTCTCCCGAGGACATGCAGGTCTTGGGCCTCCTCCATCGCCATTGCCTCACCACCCAATGCTAGGAGGAAGAAAACTTCATCTTCCGCCTCGGGACCCTTCAACCCTATGGCATCAATTGAGACTTCTCCAGTTTCCTCATTTCCCCTCCCTCTACCTTACCCCAGTTCCCACCTTCCAGCTCATCACCGTCATCCTAACCTGTCACACCTGTGCATCTTCATTCCTACCTATCCACTACACCTTCTTGTAGTGGATAGGTAGGAATATCATGTTCACCCCCCACCTCGATCCACTTACTGCACTCTCAGTTACCTTCTCCCAAGCACCGCCCCACTCCCATTTATCTCTCCATCCAATATGCTCCGAGTCTCATTCCTGATGAAGGGCTTTTGCCTGAAATGTTCATTTTTCGTGCTCCTCAGATGCTGCGGGACCTGCTGTGCTTCTCCAACACCACTCTAATCTTGAAGGGAATCAGTTGATTGAGAGGGTTTTCGGATATTTTCTAGTGTTGACCACTTTAGCAACTACCAGTTTAGGGAACAGCTAAAGGACTGAGCACAAGTCAGGTCACCACATAAATATTTTTTTAAATTGCAAGATAAAATATGGAAGGCTGAAGTCTGCAACTTTGCCCATCAAGACTGTTTCACCAATGAGTTTATCACTGATTCCTTTCCAAGTCAGAGTGCTATGGGCCTTGGAGGGGAACTTGCAAATGGTGGCGTTTCGTTGCATCTTCCAACCTTGTCCTTATAGTCAGTACAGCTGTTGAGCTTTGAAGGTTCTGTCAAATATGCTCACATGACTTACTCCAGTGCATCCTGTAGTTGGTGCACTCTGTTGCAATTGTGCCTAAGCGGTGAAGAGAATGA
>NW_025210972.1:15052-16383 GCF_004010195.1 Chiloscyllium plagiosum
TATTGCCAATTTAATTCAGAAATGGGGAGTAATTTCTTTGCTTAGGGCCAGTGAATCGGTAAAACTCCTTACCAAAACTGTTGTTTAGGCTGAGTTGCTGTGTATTTTCAAACTGTGCCAGACAGATATTTAACGAGAAAGACGATGAAGCTTTGTCGAGGTAATGCAGGAGAATGGAGTTGAGGATTATCAGATCAGCCATGAGTTCATTGAATGGTGGATCAGATTCGATGGGCTGAATGGACCACTTCCAATCTTACATCATTTGGTCGAAAGCCTTACTTTATTGATAAATTTAGAATTCTGAGGGGATGGGATGAAGTGATAGAAAATGTTTCCATACTGATCAGACAGATCAGGAACTAGGCGCATAAGCTCATGAAGAAGAAATGTGCTGTGGCCTGGAGACAACAAATGGCACTGGGTACCCAACAGATGGGTATGTGCAGACGCTGTGATTGCTAAAGAAAATTGATGGATCTTATATTTCTGCCAACTTGGCATCATGCTGGATGATGGATCGCGGTATGATTCACACAGAAAAAGGTTGTGAAAGAATGAAAGGTTCGTTTCATTGGAAAAGTTTTCTGTGGTTCCAAGTCCAATTGCCTGTTTGAAATACTGATCAGAAATTTGTGTGGAATGTTGCATTAAAATTCACAATCCCACTGGATAAACTATTGCACCCAATCTCTCCTTATTTGTTTCACTTTCATTCGATGTAAATTCATAGAAAGTCAAGATGGAATGAAAGAAGGAAAGAAACGTTTGCACTCCATTTCATTATCCCAATTTAACTTACAACAGAATCAAATTGCTTTATTTCGACTTTGATGAGGTATCGAGTTATCACCAATCTCCGATGCAATGAAGGACAAGAGCAAGATTCTCCATCCAATGTGTACTAAAGATGCGAGGTACAAAGGGAAACCACAGCTGCGTTTGATAGAAGTAACAGCCAGGGTAGGATTCAAATCTACACATGCACCATGAAAGAGCAACCCGTTGCGTTAATCTCTGGGCCACTTAAGTCCATGTAAAAGGGGCTCACATGTGACTACATCAAGATTACATATGGTGCACCTAGAGGATGAGAAATTCCCTGAGCGGAATCGAATCCACGCCATTATATTTCTGCTTTCAGCGGAATAATAATATCAGCAAAATCCAAGGAATTGACCTCGTCTTTGGAAGGGATACCTTGTCCTTGAATTATTCCGAGTCGGAACTGTCTCAGAATGAACCAGCAAACATGAAATTCCCGTCACATTCACACGCACATTTAGTCTTGACGCATAATTTCTTCAGACAGTTTCTCTCTCACGGGAAGA
>NW_025210972.1:16691-18570 GCF_004010195.1 Chiloscyllium plagiosum
CAACATCATGGCGATTGTCCTCCCATCTTTAAGCCATGCGATTAAAGCAGGAAATCGATCTCTAAGAGACGGGTCACTTCCTGTTCATTATGGAATAGCTTTCCTTGACAATATACAAAATCTGCACAGTTCCATTTATATGATTCATGTGGAATATTAATATAAATCTTTCAAAACTCTCAGTTATTCTTTTGCTTGAATCCTATTCAGCTGCATACGTTTGCGATAATTCTTTACATCTGAAGTCGTCCAAATTAGACATTGTTTCCTCGCACCTTTCACACCCCACACCCCACTTTTACACTTTTACCCAGCCACAGGCTGTCTCTCTCCTGGTGAAACCCACTGTTTGTGTGTCTCTAAATGTGCCTTGCCAAATATTTTGGAAATGGATTCTCTGAGTGACAGAAATTCTGCTCCCATCATTTCTTTGTCCTTCATCAATGGTTTTGAAAGCATGACGTTCAGAAATTTGCGAACTTGAAAGAATGCATTTACCACCTATTTACTCTAACCAAACCTCACATACCCTGGAAAACGTGCATTTGGTTTTCCTTGGTTCAGTTTCAAATTTTCCAAAACACAAATCACTAAAATGCCATCCCCACTAAACGCCGTCAGCATAATCTCTAATGTCTTAGCAGCCCAGTAAACGCTGGCAGTGTCCTCTCTGATAGAATCACAGATTCCCTACAAGGAAGAAAGTACAATTCAGCCAATCGAGTCTGTAGGGACACTCTGAACAGCATCTCAACCAGACCTAGCTCCCCTCCCTATCACCGCAGGCCTCTGCCTTGTAATTTGAAATAAACCTGCTGCAATAAAACCTGGCATCGTGTGACTGCTGACCTTATCACTGCGTTACCCATGGCTAACTCACTTAACTTACTGAAGTCACTCCCTGGACACACCAGCGCAATTTAACATGGCCAATCCACCTAACCAACAGACTTAAGAGCAGTGTGAACCACTGTAGTGTACCACCACATTGAACACTATCTGTGTCATGTGTAATGGCTTTACACACTGGTAACTCCGCCTAGTGAAAGCAAGCTGCGCTCACCAACCCGAATTCAATGCATCCAAACGCGGTTCTACGCTGTGCAACCTCATTAGTGCTGCTGGAAATGTTTCTGCACTCAGATCTGAATGGGTTTACTCTGTTTTCTTCCTCAGATTACTGCTTTAAATACACGCATCAGTCAGGAACAACTCTATATAATGGTTTTCATTCCAACACAAGCACAATGTGCAGTTTATAGAAGTTACGTGTTTGCACTTTCACTGACACTCTCTGTCCAGGAGCTGCAGCCCTGCCCCAGCTGATTCAGACAGCACTGTCCTTCCTGTGACATGTCCCATCGAGAACGGAAGGCCAAGCATGAATAACCTCTGTCGGGAACAGAGCGACAGGTTTAAAACTTTTACGATGCCCCCAGCGGAGAATTGAGCCCTGTGACAGGAGGGGACACTAACCATGATACTGTGGAGGACAACAACATCGAAGGAGGCCCTTCAGCCTGTTGTGGCCGCACTTGTCCAGCGCAACTGCTTAACGACCTGAATCAAGCTTTCCATCGTTTAGCCTATAGTCTTACATGTTTTGGCATCACAAATTAACATCTCAATTTTTTTAAAGTTAGAAAGATTCCCGCCTCTCTGACCCTTTCCGCACATCTACTCAAACCTTTCTGCCTTTTTCCGAAATCTCTTGGCCCCAGTGTTCGATCTCTCCATCAATAAGAAACGCTTCTTTCAGTCTATCCTATCCATATCCCTCAGCATTTTGTACATCTGAGTCATGTCTTCTCCAATCTCCTCTGCTCGTTGACAAACAACCCCAGTCTGTCCAATCTCTCCTCATAACTGAAACTCTTCA
>NW_025210972.1:19100-21196 GCF_004010195.1 Chiloscyllium plagiosum
GTTCACCCAGCAACAGTGACCGCAGCCACACAGACTGATCGGTATCAATGTGAGAGTCTGTATTAGATTCTGCAATGCCTTAGTGAAATAGGAAATGACTCCACAAACACATGATGAAAGAGCAGCGCTCCGAAAGCTAGTGCTTCAATTAAACCTGTAAGACCATAACCTGATATTTAACTTTGCACTCCATTGTCCAATGCCGGCATCTCCAAATTAATGAAATGGGGGTGTGGGACGGAAAGTTCGGTTAGTGGTCGGAGGAGGAAAGAAATCTCTGAGAACGGGTGGATTTGAATTCTGACATATGAAGCACAGAGATGTGCCCGAGCAGAGCTTGAAGGAAAGCAACATCACCTTGGAGAAAATCACCATGTTAAAACAAGATTCCTTTGTGTTTCACAAAAGAATGGGACACATAGAGCAATTTCTGTCGTGACTCGGATTCAAACCGAGGTTGCTGCGACCACAACACAGAGTACTATCCACTATACGATAACGGCACCCCACCAACGGACACACTAACTACTAGCAATAAGTAAAGTATCATTAGAAATGCTAGGCAGAGCACCAAATGCACAATATCAGTGCTTAGCGAACAGTGGCAGATATTTGGGAACTCAGAATGGGCTGACCGTTTAACATCGGTGCCCACAGAGGCTCTGGTGATTCCATCATTAATGTGCTGAAGGCTGAGATAAATAGATTTCTCCAAAACATTAAAGACTCCGGGGACTGTTCAGCTTTTGTTACCAGCACAACCACCAATATCATTTATGGTATCCGTTGCTCCTGGTGCAGTCTACTCTACATTGGGGAGACTGTACACCTCCTAGCAGAGCGCTTTAGGGAACATCTCTGGGACACCCGCACCAATCAATTACACCGCCTTGTGGCCCAACATTTCAACTCCCCCTCCCACTCTGCCAAAGACATGGAGGTCCTGGGCCTCCTTCACCGTCGCTCCCTCACCACCAGACGTCTGGAGGAAGAACGCCTCATCTTGCGCCTCGGGATACTTTAACCCCAGGGCATCAATGTGGACTTCAACAGTTTCCTCATCTCCCCTTCCCCCACCCCACCCCAGTTCCAAACATCCAGCTCAGCACTGTCCCCATGACATGCCTTGACTTGTCCTACCTGCCTATCTTCTTTTCCACCTTCATCCTCTCCCCCACTCAACTATTGTACTCTATGCTACTTTCTCCCCACCCCCACCCTCCTCTCACTTATCTCTCCACCCTTCAGGCTGTCTGCCTTTATTCCTGATGAAGAGCTTTTGCCAGAAACGTCGATTTTACTGCTCCTCGATGCTGCCTGAACTGCTGTGCTCTTCCAGCACCACTAATCCAGAATCTGGTTTCCAGCAACTGCAGTCATTGTTTTTACCAGGCTTTTGTTGAAATGCATGCTTCAATAGCAATGCAGTTTAACATCGGCTACTTCACGAGTTTCTCCACACAAGGCAGTAACCACTGCTGCCACATAGTCCCAGTTCCTAGCCCCAGAATCAGAGGAACTGAGTGGCGCAGTCGCGAAGATCCAACTTGAAATCGAAATGGGAATGAGGTCGCAGAGATACTCGAGGGCTCAAGTGACACAACCGGAGAATGCACGGTATTTCTATGATGGTTTAGAGGCGCAAGCAATTCCGAGGTTGGGAGTACTCCTGGTCCAAGGCGGTGCAGAAGGGAAAATGTGTTCCCGTTTATAATAACAGCAATCTGCAGTGCATCTTGTGAGACGGCTGAGTGCCATAACTGGAGCGGGGGCAGCTGGCTTGAAGTTTAATTTTTCCTCACTATCACCCACTTCCCTGGAATGAATTGCTTTCACCATTTTTATTTCCAATTGTTTGATATCTCCCTGCAGTCTGCGGCTTTCTTCCTCATGTTTAATTGCATGACTAACTGTTGTATGATCTGCACACCGCCAAATCACGGCCACTACAAGTAAATATGAATCATTGATCTATATGAGAAAACAGTGGGACTCACTGCAGGCATGCTTCGTAGGTTTGCAGACGGCACCAGAATTGTAAACAGTGAGGAAGATTATCTAAATTTCAAAAGGATCTTAATCCAATAAGTCGTTGG
>NW_025210973.1:0-2102 GCF_004010195.1 Chiloscyllium plagiosum
GGACTCCCTCCATACTGATCCTCTGATACTGATGCATTCCCTCCACGCTGATCCTCTGACAATGCTGCACTCCCTTCACGCTGATCCTCTGACAATGCTGCACTCCCTCCATACTGATCCTCTGATAGTGATGCACACCCTTAGTATTGACCCTCTGACAGTGTGGAAGTGGCCCTATACTGACCCTCCGACAGTGTGGCAATCCCTCAGTTCTGACCTTCTAACAGTGCAGTGCACCCTCAGTACTGGCCCTCTGACTGTGTGGCCCAATCTCAGGAAAACCCTCTGACAGTACAGCACTCCGTCAGAACTGACACTCTGAGAGTACAGCACTCACGCAGTACTGACTCATTGACAGTGTAGCACTCCCTCAGTACTGACCCATTGACAGTGTGGCACTCTCTCAGTTACTGACCCTCTACCTCGGTACTGCACCTCTGACAGTCCAGCAGTGCTTCAGTACTGACCATCTGACAGTGTAGCGCTTTCTCTGTACTGACCATCTAACAGTGTAGCACTGTCTCTGTACTGACTCTCTGACAGTGCAGCATTCCCTCAGTACTGAACCTCTGACAGTGCAGCACTCTCTCTGTACTGACCCTCTGAAATAGCACTCACTCAGAACTGACACTCTCACTGTGTAGCGCTCCCTCAGTACTGACCTTTTGATAGTACGCACTCCCTCAGTGCTGACCCTCTGACGGTGTAGTGCTCGCTCAGTACTGACCCTCTGATGGTGCAGTTCTCTCTGAGTACAGAGCCTCTGCCAGTGTGGCATTCCCTCTGGACTGAACCTTTGACAATGTGGTGGTACTGACCCTCTGACAGTGTGGCACTGCCCCCATACCGACCATGTGACAGTGTGGTGCAACCTCAGGACTGACCTTCCGACAGTGCGTTACACCATCAGTACTGACCCTCTGACTGTGCAGCTCTTTGACAATGCTCTGACATTCTTACAGTGTAGCTCTCCCTCAGTACTAACCCTCTGGCAGTGCAACGCTCCCTCAGTACTGACCCTCTGACAGTGCAGCACTCCCTCAGTACTGACCATCTGACAGTGCAGCACACCCTCAGTGTTGACCCACCCACAGTGCAGCACTCCCTCAGTACTGACCTTCTGACAGTGCAGCACTGTCTCAGTACTGACCCTCTGACAGTGCAGCACTCCCTCAGTATTGACGCTCTGACAGTGCAAAACTCCCTCAGTTCTGACCCTCTTTTTTCTATTTCTTAGAGTCTTGTGGGAATTTTGAGACATAAGGTTTGCAGATTCTGAGGAAGCATGAGAGAGACACACAAACCAAGCCCTGTCTGAAACTCTCTGCAATAGACTATTCAGAGGCACAAAGTCACAGAGATGCACAGCTTGGAAACAGACCCTCCTGTCCAACTCATCCATACCAACCAGATATTCTCATCTCATTTCATTCCATTTGCTAGCACATGGCTGATATCCCTCTAAACCCTTCTTATTCGCATACTCATCCTGATGCCTTTTAAATGTCGCAATTGTACCAGCCCCCATCACTTCCTCTGGCAGCTACCTGCATGCCCTTGAATAAGTGGTCAATCATTCATTCTGTCGATACAAACTCTAATAAA
Source organism: Chiloscyllium plagiosum (assembly GCF_004010195.1). NCBI lineage: Eukaryota > Metazoa > Chordata > Chondrichthyes > Orectolobiformes > Hemiscylliidae > Chiloscyllium > Chiloscyllium plagiosum. Next base: position 1,606 of record NW_025210973.1, read on the forward strand.
CACCAACCTACGAAACACTATCATTGTCATTTTCAACCCACCCTTTGCTTCTTCATTATGCTGATTTCAACAAAGGTAAATAAACAGTCTTTGTGACCATCCAGTGAAACCCTGTAATTAAACTTATTTTAAAATGTGGCTTGCATGTGATTACCACACCCTCTAATAGTTGCCTGGAAGGCGGGGGTGAACTGCACTCTCCTGCTGCAGTCCTTGGGTGTCCCATAGTGATGTTAGGGAAGGAGCGCCAGGATTTTGACCTGAACCATGTAAAGAGGTCTCTTACTGGAGTGTCCTTTTAAAGTTGGGAAGTTAATATAGACCAGGAGGACCCGAGAGCTGCTGTCTTGTCAGAGAGAGAGAGGACTGGTGGGTCACACATCTCTGGTGAGGGGCGAGGTTGAGAAGTTGGGGCCTTCATGGTCATTTCAGACATGATAGAGATTGAACCAACAATGTTGGCATCACGAACCAGTTAGCTGTGGTAACTGACCCCC
>NW_025210973.1:2160-11033 GCF_004010195.1 Chiloscyllium plagiosum
TTCAATCTCTTTAATAGAGCAAGCTTGAGAATTCAACATTAAAATCGACTTGTACGGATGCGCTGGAGACCTGACACATCAATATAGAGATTGCTGAAGAAGCTAAGCATGTCCGGCAGCATCTCTGAAGGGAGAGGGACAAAGAGACAGTGAGACTTCACCTTTCAATCCAGTGATTTCTGCGGGAAGGTTCCTTCAGTGCAGACCGTTTTGAGGAAGGGTCACTTGAAATGCGAATTGTTCCTCTCTCTCTTCACCATTGCTGCCTGATCTGCTGAATTTCCCCAGCCATCTGTTTGCTTGAGAATTTGATCTGGCCTGATTCAATTGTCATTGAGTAATTCAGTCTGTGTTCAATGCCCTGAGGCTGCTTCTGCTGAAAGTTGACAAACAGGTTTAAGGCTGTGTGAGGTATTGTATTCGGAGGGCGAGGTAAGGGGAGAACAGATAAAGATTTACATGCACTTTACAAAGATACTTATCAAGTTAACTTCAGTAACTACGTTTGTACATAAAGATGTTTTTATTAATAAAGTCTTTTTTGGAATTGATATAGACATTTAAGAGCGGCATCGCCATCTTGAGCTTGTGGACACATTGCCCTTGTCCCTAATCTTTCTTAAATAAAGGCTAGACAAGTTAGATACTCCCCGAGAATAAACATCAAACGGTCATCAACGGGGATGAGATGGTGGGATTGTCACGGGGGCTCAGCGTTGCCTCACCCCACCCGGGTATCTGTGTGGAGTTGGCACATTCTCCACGTGTCAACCTCCGGGTGTGCCAGTCCCCTCCCACTGTCCAAAGATGTGCAGGCTAGGTGGATTTGCCAGAGGAAATGAAGGGATCCAGGAATAGAGTGGGGGGATGGGATATTCTGCCGAGGGTCAGTGTGAACCTGATAGGCCGAATGACCTGCTTCCACATCGTAGGGATTCTATGATCAATCCAGAGACTCAAATAATGTTCTGGGCCCTGGGCTCCAATCTTGGACGTGGCTGTGGGTCATCACAGTGAGAATAGGTTTGGGGATGAACTCGGTCCAATGGGGCAACAGGTTTGCTTTCTGAGGTGTTGAGGGCGTGAATGTTCTGTCGAGTTGCTTTGGGGATAAACATACTGAGGGGATGGTTTCTAAGGTATTGAGGGAGCACTATCTGTCAGTACAGGGTGCAGATGGTCGAAAGCTACAGATGCACTTCATACAACATACAACACAGAACATAGAACAGTACAGCACAGAACAGGCTCTTCAGCCCACGATGTTGATCCTCCTGTAAGGTAAACCTAATCTACGAACCCTCAAATGTTTGTGACCATATGCATGTTCAGCAGTCTCTTAAATATCCCCAATTACCTCGCTTCCATAAGTGCTGCTGGCAACACTTTCCATGCTCTCACAACTCTCTGTGTAAAGAACCCGCCTCTGACATCCCTTTTATACTTTCCGCCAAACAGCTTAAAACTATGACCCCTCTGTTAACAATTTCTGCCCTGGGAAAAAGTCTCTGGCTATCAACTCTATCTATGCTTCTCATTATCTTGTACACCTCAATTAGGTCCCCTCTCTTCCTTCTTTTTTTCCAATGAAAAAATTCCGAGCTCAGTCAATCTCTCTTCGTTAGATAAGCCTTCCATTCCAGGCAGCATCCTGGTAAACCTTCTCTGAACCCTGTCCAAAGCATCCACATCTTTCCTATAATAGTGCGACCAGAACTGGACGCAGTATTCCAAGTGCGGTTTAACTAAAGTTTTATAGAGCTGCAACAAGATCTCACGACTCTTAAACTCAATCCCCCTGTTGATGAAAGCCAAATCACCATATGCTTTCTTAACAACCCTGTCCACTTGGGTGGCCATTTTAAGGGATCTATGTACCTGCACACGAAGATCCCTCTGTTCCGCCACACTGCCAAGAATCCTGGCTTTAATCCTGTACTCAACTTTCAAGTTCGACCTTCCAAAATGCATCACTTCACATTTATCCAGGTTGAACTCCATCTGCCACCCCTCAGCCCATCTCTGCATCCTGTCAATGTCACGCTGCAGCCTACAACAGTCCTCTATACTGTCAACGGCACCTCCATCCTTCATGTCATCTGAAAACTTGCTAACCCATCCTTCAATCTCCTCATCCAAATCATTAATAAAAATAACAAAGATGCCCAAGGACAGAGCCCTGTCGAACAACACTCACCGCTGATTTCCAGGCAGAGTACTTTCCTTTGACTAACATTCGCTGTCTTCTGTCGACCAGCCAATTTTGTATCCAGACAGCTAAATTTCCCTGTATCCCATTCCTCCTGATCTTCTGAACGAGCCTACCATGGGGAACCTTATCAAATGACTTACTGAAGTCCAGATGCACAGCATCCACCGTTGGACACTCATTAACTTGCCTAGGGACATCCTCAAAGAACTCAATAAGATTTGTGAGACATGACCAGCCCCTCACAAAGCCGTGCTGACTGCATGTAAACAACCCATGGTCTTCCAGATGATCATAAATCCTATCCCTCAGAATCGTTTCTTACAACTTTCAGACGACAGACGTGAGACTGACTGGTCTGTAATCGCTGGGGATTTCCCTATTTCCTCTCTTGAAGAGAAGAATTACATTTGCCTCCCTTCAGTCCTCAGGTACGATTCCGGTGGAGAGCGAGGATGCAAAGATCTTCGCAAGCGGCGAAGTAATCACAGTTCTCACTTCCGAAAGCAGATGAGGACAAATCTAGTCCGGCCCTGGCGACTTGTCAATCTAATGTTTGCCAAAATTTTCAGCACATCAGCTTCCTCAATCTCTATCCGTTCCAGCATGCTTACCTGCTCCTCAATGGTTTCATTCACTACAAGGTCCTTTTCTTTAATAAACACAAGCAAAAAACTCATTTAGGGATTCCCCTACCTCTTCAGACTCTATATATAAGTTCCCTATGCTATCCCTGGTCGGCCCTACTCTTTCTTTGATCATTCTTTTATTCCTCACATACGTGTAAAATGCCTTTGGATTCTCCCTAATCCTTCCTGCCAAGCCTTTATCATTCCCCCTCCTGGCTCTCCTCAGACCATCTTTGAGCTCCTTCCTCGACTGCCTGTAATCCTCTAGAGCTGACCAAGATCCTTGCTTCCTCTACCTGACGTAGGCTGCCTTCTTTCCTTTGACGAGAAGCTCCTCCGCTCTCATCATCCAAGGTTTCTTTATCTTACCCCTTCTTGCCTGTCTTAGAGGAACACATTTATGCATCTCTGTTCGTTAAACAGTCTCCACATGTCTATAGTGCCCTTTCCATGGAACAAGTGCTCCCAGTACATGCTTCCCAACTCATGTCTGATAGTATCATAGTTTCCTTTTCCCCAATTAAATGTCCTCACATTGTGCCTGCTTCTCTCCTTCTCCATGGCTATGTAGAATGTGAGGCAGTTGTGGTCACTCTCCGCAAAATGCTCTCCCACCGCAAGATCTGACACCTGCCCCGGCTCATTGCCGAGGACCAAATCCAAAATGGTCTCTCCCCTCATAGGCCTGTCAACATACTGAGGTAGGAAACCCTCCTGAACACACCTTACAAAAACAGCTCCTTACAAACCATCTGTTCGAAGGAGGTTCCAATCAATATTGGGAAAGTTCAAATCACCCATTACAACTACCCTACTCCATTCACACTTTTCCAAAATCTGCTGACCTATGCTTTCTTCAATCTCCCCGCTGCTACTGGGGGGCCTACAGTAAACCCCTAACGAGGTGACTGCTCCCTTACTGTTCCTATTTTCCACCCATACTGACTCAGTAGGCAGATCCTCCTCGACAATGGTAACTTCTGTAGCTGTGATACCCTCTCTGATTTCCTTTCTGAATTCCTTGTATGTGGTGCCCCTCAAGGGTTGGCCAGCACGGTGGCACAGTGGTGAGCACTGCTGCCTCACAGCACCAGGGACCCAGGTTTGATTCCAGACTTGGGCGACTGTCTGTTAGTGCCCTTTCCATGGAACAAGTGCTCCCAGTACATGCTTCCCAACTCATGTCTGATAGTATCATAGTTTCCTTTTCCCCAATTAAATGTCCTCACATTGTGCCTGCTTCTCTCCTTCTCCATGGCTATGTAGAATGTGAGGCAGTTGTGGTCACTCTCAGCAAAATGCTCTCCCACCGCAAGATCTGACCCCTGCCCCGGCTCATTGCCAAGGACCAAATCCAAAATGGTCTCTCCCCTCATCGGCCTGTCAACATACTGAGGTAGGAAACCCTCCTGAACACACCTTACAAAAACAGCTCCTTACAAACTATCTGTTCGAAGGGGGTTCCAATCAATAGTGGGAAAGTTCAAATCACCCATTACAACTACCCTACTCCATTCACACTTTTCCAAAATCTGCTGACCTATGCTTTCTTCAATCTCCCCGCTGCTACTGGGGGGCTTGCAGTAAACCCCTAACGAGGTGACTGCTCCCTTACTGTTCTATTTTCCACCCATACTGACTCAATAGGCAGACCCTCCTCGACAATGGTAACTTCTGTAGCTGTGACACACTCTCTGATTTCCTTTCTGAATTCCTTGTATGTGGTGCCCCTCAAGGGTTGGCCAGCACGGTGGCTCAGTGGTGAGCACTGCTGCCTCACAGCACCAGGGACCCAGGTTTGATTCCAGACTCGGGCGACTGTCTGTGTGGAGTTTGCCCATTCTCCCAGTGACTGCGTGGGTTTCCTCCAGGTGCTCCGCTTTCTTCCCACAAACCAAAGATGAAATGGCCGTGCTAAATTGCTTGCAGTGTTAGGTGCATTAATCAGGGGTAAAAGTAGGATAATGGGTCTGGCTGGGTTCTTCTTCGGAGGGTTGGTATTGACTTGTTGGGCCGAAGGGCCTGTTTCCACACTGTAGGTAATCCAAGGATATCTATCCTTGGTCCCTTCTGTAACTCACCTACATACTGCCAGGAGGTGACATTGTCCAAAAGCACTGTGTTAGGTTTCACATGTACACTGACGATGCTCAGCTATCCCTCCCCATCATCCCTCACCATTACTCCACTGTTACTCAGTTATCAAACTGCTAACCACGCTCCCACTACTCGATTAGTTTTAATTTCCTCCAATGAAACATTGTAATGGTTAAACCCATTGCCTTCAGTTTCTATTACAAATACCTTTCCCTTACTGCTGAGCCCCTTCCTCCCACTGGGAACTATCTGAGGTAGAACCTCACTCTTCACAATATTGCTCTCATATCTGACCCCAAGTTGACCTTCTGATCAGACATCTACACAATCACAAACACCAGGAATTCCAATCTCTAAAACGTTGCTTGTCTCCCCCTCACACCAGCTCCATAGCTACTAAAACCCCTTACCCGTGTTGGTGTTGCTTTAAACTTGATGAATCTGAAGCAGAACCCTTGATTCCATGACTGACCCAGAATCTGCTAGCTTTCTGTGTTTCCTGCACAATTACCTCCTGGTCCCTTTATGGTGCAGCTTTCTACAGTTTCCACCATTTAAATAGCACTCTTCTTTTATTATTTCCTCCAAAATGACCAACTTCCCATTTTCCCAAATTATACTCCATCTGGCAATTTGTTGCCCCCTTCTCCTGTGCATGTCCCTAATTTCACAATCCTCTTAGAACATTACAGTTATGCCTTTTCTGAAGATTTCACTACCCCTCCCCTCAATTATTCTAAACGTTTACTGGGAGTCCTGGGTGGTGGGAAGTATGCACAGTTGCTATGCTTTTAGCGTTACCTATGGTATGACTGGGAGGAGCTTGCTGCCCATTGGTCAGAGTGGAGACAACTTGCTCATCAAGCTGCAGCATGAGCCTTTCACCCCCCATGTCTTATTGATAAGGCACAGCGGCAGCACGGAAGGAAAGAAAAGGAAGGAAATACTGCTCACCACATCTCACTGACTCTTGGATCATTCTGTCCCATGTGTCAAAGATCTGTCCTGTTCAGTCACATGAAGTCCCAAGGTGAAACTCAAAGAAACCCACATAGATTTCCCCCGAATTGACTGCTGGCCTCCACAAGGGGTAATGTGTACAGTCATCCTGAGCCAGGGGGAGGGGATGGTGTGAGTTTCTAATCTGAACTGACAGTGATGGGTTTTATAAACTTGTATTACAGGCAGATATTCAGATGGGAATCTCAGTAATTGTAACACGAAACTCTGACAGCATTACTCAATTCATCAGGACCTGGATATTCACATTGTGTGTGATTATTGTGTTCCAGCTCAATCCCATTTGCTGCATAAAAGTTCTCCTTTGAATCATCGCATTCTCTCAATAGATCGCCCCAAACCTTCAATGTGTCCTATAATCCTTGTATAATGAGCTGATGGGTGTAAGGTTTTTTATTATAACATGTAACTTTTCTAAACCCCTCTGTCACAGCGCACCAGCAATTTCCTTTGCTACAAGGAGAACAATCTCAGTTTCCCCAAACTCCTGATTCTCCAATGTCTGTTTGCTCTCTATAAGGCACACATCAGGATTGTGTTGGAACATTCTCCACTTGCCTGCATCAGTGTAGACCCCAGCAATATTAAAGAAAGTGAATATCCTCCAGGACAAAGCACTGGCGTCCCACCTTCAGCACTCTCTCTCCACCCCCGAGGCACAGCAGCATCGCTGTGTAAAAGGTAAAGTCAGCATTGTCCTACCAGACCATTTTGCTGCATAAAAGTTCTCCTTTGAATCATCCCATTCTTTCAATAGATCGCCCCAAACCTTCAATGTGTCCTATAATCCTTGTATAATGAGCTGATGGCTGTAATATTTATTATTATAACATGTAATTTTTCTAAACCCCTCTGTCACAGCGCACCAGCAATTTCCTTTGCTACAAGGAGAACAATCTCAGTTTCCCCAAACTCCTGATTCTCCAATGTCTGTTTGTTGTCTATAAGGCACACATCAGGGTTGTGTTGGAACAGTGTCCACTTGCCTGCATCAGTGTAGACCCCAGCAATATTAAAGAAAGTGAATATCCTCCAGGACAAAGCACTGGCGTCCCACCTTCAGCACTCTCTCTCCACCCCCGAGACACAGCAGCATCGCTGTGTAAAAGGTAAAGTCAGCATTGTCCTACCAGACCATAGGGCTGCTCTCTCATTAGGGAGAGATGTCTGGTGGTGTTTAACCTGAAGGTTAGCACAGCCCAGGCAAGAAGGAGAGTCAATCTGTTGTAGATCGATATTCTCTATGTATCTGCAACATCAATATCATAACAATGAATAGTGTAAAAAAATCCAAAAGATACTACTAAAATCTCCCATTCCTTGAACCATCCTGGTAAATCTCCTGTTCCCCCTCTCAGGGACCCTGCCATCCTTCCCAATGTGTGGGCGATCTCTGGTTTGCACACACCCAGCTGCTTTGTGTTCCTGTGGGTGATGTCATCAGAGAGCAACAGTTGCACTAAACCACACTGTCTGTGAGGGTGGGTGACACAGAATTCCCAATAGCATTTAAGACATATTGAGGTGCATGCTTGTGATACCAAGACAAATGATGCGAATGACTGTGTATTGGAAAATGGATTCGGATAGTTCGGTGATAGTTTTCTTTACTGAAATAGACTCAATGGCCCACGGAGCCTTTTTTCTCTGCTGTAAACCTCTAGACACTTAATATAGAAATATGACAGGCCACATTTGAAACCATGTCAGAAAAGGTGATAGTAGAATAGATGACATATGATTGGTCAATGTGTTTGGGAGGAAAGTGAGCTGGAGAGGTTTAGGGGGAAATTCTGGAGCTCGGTGCGGGAATCTGAAAGGGCCGTCATCAAGTGAGAAATAAAAACGGGGTATCCTGAAGGCTGGAATTAACGAAAGGCAGAGCTTTGAGAGACTGGAGGGGATTAGAGTTACGGAGGGTTCTGAGGCTAGAGAGGAATTATTAGAAATAAGGAAGAGTTGTGAGGCTGGATGAGGTGACAGTGATAGGGAGAGTTGTGAAGAGGGAGGAATGTAGAGATAGCAAGAATTATGTAATGTCATATAGCACAGAAACAGACCCTGTGGTCCAACCAATCCATGCCAACCATAACTCCAAACTGAGTTAATCTCACCTGCCTCCATTTGATCCACATGTATCCAAACATTTCCTATTAGATACCTGTCCAAATGACTTTCTCATAGAATCCCTACAGTGTGAAATTGGCCATTTAGAGTCAGAGTATTGAGATGTATAGCATGGAAACAGACCCTTCGTTTCAACACATCCCTTCCTATTCATTTACCCATCCAAATGTTTCTTAAATGTTGCAATTGTACCATCCTCCACCACATCCTCTGGCAGCTCATTCCATGCACATACCACCCTCTGCGTGAAAATGTTGCCCCTTCATTCTCTTTTATATCTTTTCCCTGTCACCCTAAACCTATGCCCTCTAGTTCTGGACTAGTTGCTGAAAGACGGGTGCCATTATTTGAGAAAGGTGATAAGGAAAAGCCAGTGAACTATAGACCGGTGAGCCTGAAGTCAGTAGAAGGCAAGCTGCTGGAAGGGATTATAAGGGAAAGGATTTCCATGTAATTGGAAGTGCAAGGATGATTAAGGATAATCAGCATGGCTTTGTGCATGGAAATCACTAACTTGGACTTCAGAAAGACGTTCAGCAAGATTCCACATAACAGACGAGTTAGCAAGTTCAACACCATAGAATACAAGGAGATGGAGCGATTTGAATACAAAATTGGCTGGAAGGTCACAGAGTAATAAAAATGTACAGCACGGATAATCAATTATTCGGTTAATCGACTAATTGCCTTTCCTCTGAGGATCAGAGCTTTTAAAGTCTGCTCCCATTTCAGGAGAATGCAGCAGCACAGAGCACGATCGCGCCCCCCCCCCCCCCCCCGCCCCCCCCCCC
>NW_025210973.1:11592-15249 GCF_004010195.1 Chiloscyllium plagiosum
GCTCATTGCCGTCCACACATCGCCCCCAGCCAGACCCTCACAGCCATCCACGAACCATCCAAAGACTGACTCTCAATGCCATCCACAGTCGGCCTCGAGCCTGACCCCCACCACCAATCAACACCTCCTCCAGACTGATCCTCAGCGCTGGTCAACACCGTCCCAATCCTGACCCTCACCAACGTCCACACACCACCCGCAACCTGATCCTCACTGCCGTACACACACCGCCTCCAGCCTGACCCTCACCACTGTCCACACACTGCCCCAGCCTGACCCTACGCTGCCATCAACACACCGCCCCCAGCCTGACCCTCATCGCCGTCCACACACCGGCCACAGCCTGACCATCACCCTCGTACGACAGCCCCAGCCGCACCCACACCGCCATCCAACACCACCCACAGCCTGACCCACACTGCCGTCCACACAACGCCCACAGCATGTCCCTCACCACCATCCAACACCGCCCCCAGCCTGACCCTCACCATCGTCCAACACCACCCTCCATCTGACCATCACCGCAGAACATACACCGTCCCCAGCCTGACCCTTACCACCGTCCAACATGGCCCACAGCCTGATGCTCACTGCCTTCCAACACTGTCCCCAGTCTGACTCTCACCGCCGTCCACACACCACCCCCAGCCGGACGTTCACTGTCGTGCACGAAACATCCGAAGCCTGGTCCTCACCATCTTCCACACGCTCCCTCCAGCCTGACCTTCACTACCGTTCAACTCCGCCTCCAGCCTGCCCCTCACCGCTGTCCACACACCGCCCACAGACTGAACCTCACTGCCGTCCACACACCACCCCCAGTCTGACCCTCATCGCCATCCACACACCACCCCCAGCCTGACCCACACCACTGTCCAAATTCCGCCCCCAGCCTGACCCTCACTGCCATTCTAAACCGCCCCCAGGCTGGACCTCACTGCTGCCCAACAACGCCCACAGCCTGACTCTCACTACTGTCCGTACACACCACCCCCCAGCCTGTCCCCCACTGCCATCCACACACCACCCTCAGCCTGACCCTCACTGCCGTCCACATAGTGCCCCCAGCCTGACCCTCACCACTGTCCACACGCCGCCCCCAGCCTGACCGTCATTGCTGCCCAACACCTCCCCCAGCCTGACCCTCCCTGCCGTCCACACACCGCCTCCAGCCTGACCCTACACTGCCATCAATACACCGCCCCTAGCCTGACTCTCAACGCCATCCAACACAGCCTCCAGCTGGACCCTCACCACCATACAACACCGCCCCCAGCCAGACCCTCACAGCCGTCCACACATCGCCCGCTGCCTAACCTTCACCGCCATTCTACACAGCCCACAGACTGACCCTCGCCACTGTCTACATGGCGCCCTCAGCCTGAACCTCACCACCGTCCAACACCACCCCCAGCCTGACCTCCATTGCCGACCATGCACTGTCCCATCCTGACCCTCACGACCGTCCAACATGGCCTTCAGCCTGACGCTCACTGCCTTCCAACAGTGTCGCCAGCCTGACCCTCACCGCTATCCACACACTGCCCACACCTGAAACTCACCGCCGTCCACACACCGCCCCAGTCTGACGCTCATTGCCGTCCACACATCGCCCCCAGCCAGACCCTCACAGCCATCCACGAACCATCCAAAGACTGACTCTCAATGCCATCCACAGTCGGCCTCGAGCCTGACCCCCACCACCAATCAACACCTCCTCCAGACTGATCCTCAGCGCTGGTCAACACCGTCCCAATCCTGACCCTCACCAACGTCCACACACCACACCGTCCAACATGGCCCACAGCGTGACGCTCACTGCCTTCCAACACTGTCCCCAGTCTGATTCTCACCACCGTCCACACACCACCCCCAGCCGGACGTTCACTGCCGTGCACGAAACATCTGAAGCCTGGCCCTCACCATCTTCCACACACTCCCTCCAGCCTGACCTTCACTACCGTTCAACACCGCCTCCAGCCTGCCCCTCACCGCTGTCCACACACTGCCCACAGCCTGTACACTACTGCCGGCCACACACCCCGCTGTCCAACACTGCCCACAGCCTGAACCTCACCACCGTCCACCCACCACCCCCAGCCTGACCCTCACTACTGTCCAAATTCCGCCCCCAGCCTGACCCTCACCACCATCCAACACGGCCCACAGCATGACGCTCACTGCCTTCCAACACTGTCCCCAGTCTGACTCTCACTGCCATCCACACACCGCCCCCAGCCTGACCCTCACTGCTGTCCACTCACCGCCCACAGCCTGAACCGCACCGCCGTCCACACACCACCACCAGTCTGACGCTCACTGCCGTTCAAACACAGCCTCCAGCCTGACCCTCACCCCCGTTCAACACCGCCTGCAGCCTGACACTCACCGCCGTTCAACACCAATTCCAGCCTGACTCTCTCTGCCATCCACACACAGTCCCAATCCTGACCCTCACCGCCATCCACACGCTGTACCTAGCCTGACCCTCACCACCGTCCACACTCCGCCCCCTGCCTGACCCTCACCGACATCCACACACCACCCCTAGCCTGACCCTTGTTGCCATTCAACAACGCACCCAGCCTGACCCTCACCGCTGTGCACAAACCGACCCCAGCTTGATCATCACCACCGTTCTACAGCGCCTCCAGCCTGACTCTCACCACCGTCCAACACCACACCCCAGTTTGACTCTCAACGCCGACCATACACTATTCCCAGCCTGACCGTCACCACGGTCCAACACGGCCCCCACCGTGACGCTCACTGCCTTCCAATACTGTCGCAGTCTGATCCTCACCACCGTCCACACACCACCCCCAGCCTGACCCTCACTGCTGTCCACACACCGTCCACAGCCTGAAAGTCACCGCCGTCCACACACCGCCCCCAATCTGATGCTGACTGCTGTCCAAACACCAGCTCCAGCCTGACCCTCACCGCCATTCAACACCGACTGCAGCCTGATCCTTACCGCCGTTCAACACAATTCCAGCCTGACTCTCACCAACGACAACACCCAGTCCCAAGCTTGACCCTCACTGCCGCCCACACATCAGCCCCAGGCTGACCCTCACCACCGTACACACACCGCACCCAGCCTGACCCTCACCACTGTCCACACACTGCTCCCAGCCTGACCCTACACTGCCGTCAACACACCGCCCCCAGCCTAACCCTCACGGCTGTCCACACACTGCCCACAGACTGATCCTCATCCCCGTCCAACACAGCCCCCAACCTGACCCTTACAGCTGACCATACACCGTCCACAGTCTGACCCTCAACACCATCCACCACGGCCCCCAGCCTGACAGTCACTGCCTTCCAACACTGTGCGCAGCCTGCCCCTCACCGCCGCCCACACATCACCACCAGCCTGACCCTCACTGCCGTCCACACACTGCCCACAGCCTGAAACTCACCGCTGTCCTCACACCACACCCATTCTGACGCTCATTGCCGTCCACACACCGCCCCCAGCCGGACCTTCACCACCGTCCACGAAACGTCCGAAGCCTGGCCCTCACCACCATCCACACACCGCCTCCAGCCTGACCCTCACTACTGTTCGACACCGCCTGCAGCCTGATCCTCAGCGCCGTTCAACACCGTCCCAATCCTGACCCTCACCGCCGTCCACATACCACCCGC